>NW_006360169.1:0-674 GCF_000327345.1 Myotis davidii
TCCAGTCTTGATGCTCAGGTGGCCCTGAGGCACCTCTACTCTTTGACCAGCATGCGCAATGTTTCCATATATATGTTTCTAAGGACCTAGAGCCAGAACTTGGAAATATCTTTTCTCTAGAGGGGACAGAAGGATGGACTAGCACCTTCACTCTTCTTTTTTTAGCCATATTTTAGAACCAATAGCTTCTACAAGAAGTTCCCTAGTTCACTTCTTTGTCATGATCTTGCCTCACAGAGCCATCCTAAAGAGGCTAAAGATGCAGAAGAGTGGGTGGCTTTTGAGGCACTTTCCTAATAAGTTCTTGCCTCTATTGTGTTTTTTTTTAATGACACTGGTCTTGGTTGCTGATGTGGATGAAGATGAGAGGTTGCTACCACTGTATAGTAATATGGACTAGGCACCCTTGGCCTAACACACCGTTTTATCCCCAAAATATCACTACAAAAAAATGTCAAACTCAAGCTGCAATAGATGAGATCGCCTACTACTTAAGTTTTCTCAGAAACAATACTGGTACATATTATGATGAGATTTTTAAATATGTCATTACATGACAACACGTATATGATTTCTCAAAATCTCACCAGATTGTTAGACATCATAGCATAAGGAGCATATATACAAAACTATTAAGGAACACCAAAAAATATATGTAGAATTAGCCTAGATTT
>NW_006360170.1:0-674 GCF_000327345.1 Myotis davidii
AACAGATGTATGTGTGGTGATGGAACAGACATCAATTTAACTGTGGCTGGGGCTTAAATAGAGTGGATTTAAGTTTAGAATGCAGAATATTTCATTCTCTTTAACCACCAGTTTAGGCTGTTTTTCTGAAGAGGAGAAAGTACTCTTTTTTAGGCGGGTCATTTCTGTTGATTCTTTTTAAATAGCTAAATCGATCTGCAGTTGCTCTATGGGCTTTCTTTTCTTCGTATCATTTCTCAGGGCAACTATGACAAAGTTGCACACATTTACCAGTAGTTCAGTGTATATTATGTTTGAAAGAGAAAAGCCCTGGGTCTCTCTCTCTTCCTCATCCCACCCAGGCAGGCTAAACCCTCTCTCTAGAGCGTGGCCCAGGCAGGTCTAGCCATGGATTGCAGGTGGCATTATAGGCAGCCACGTGTCCTCTCCTGCTTTATTGTTGCTGGCCCCTAACATTCTTGATTTCTACCTTCATGGCCTCTTGACTGTAGTACAAAAGGCAGGTGAGGTGTTCTCTATTTTTCCCTTTTGTTCACCTAGCACTTACTACACTTGTTGGAACATAGTAGGTACTTAGTGTGAACATTTTTCCATCTGTGAATGATTGAAAAAAAATTATTTAAAGTGTATTTCTTCTTACCACCTTATAAATGTTCTTGTATTTTAACATATTG
>NW_006360171.1:0-673 GCF_000327345.1 Myotis davidii
GATAGATAGATAGATATGGGGACATATGGAAATGGGAGGCATGGTGAGCAAGATGTGAATTCAAATTCTGTTTGGCCCTGGGAAAGTTACTTAACTTGTAAAAGCCTCAGTTTCTTTCTCTGAGTGACACCAAAATGAAATGAGATGATCAATGTTGTTAACACAAAACCTGGCACATTGGAAGTGCTCTGGTCATCATCCTCATTGTTTGGGGAATGATTAGAAAATGATAAAAGGTTCTAGACATGCAGAAAGTACTATCTTTTCAATTTGCTCTTTATTTTGGCCCGCAGCAATTCGGAGGCTTACACATTGTTTCTTGGGAAAATGAATTATTCACTAGGTGATTGGCCTCAGCACATTTCATCCCCAGCAGGAGCAGGAGAAGTGCAAAAGCTGCTGGCTGCAGCTGTGGCCCACTTACAGGGGTGCACTTGAGGAAATTCAGCACAGCGAGAGCCTGGCTGCGGCTGCTTCTGGTGAGGTTAATGTCCTTAACAGAATGGGATCAATGTTGAAAAGATGCCTGGAAAGTGAGTTTCTGCAAATTGAAAGCTATCTTCGTATGTTTCCTTAGAAATGTACAAATATGCTCACCTAGGAACTGGGACCTAAACTCTCACTGGGAAACCAAGTTGATATTCCCAGTTGCTTTGTCAATTAAAAAAAAAAA
>NW_006360172.1:0-674 GCF_000327345.1 Myotis davidii
ATCAATAAAAATATTTTTTTAAAAAAGAATGGGGGTTCAATTCCTGATCAGAGCACATACCCCTAATGGCTAAAGATGAAACAATTTGAGCAAAGAAATGAAGTAGTATTGGATTATAACCAAGTATAAAAGAAATATTCATAAATCCATACTGATATAAACAAATACTTGAATAAATAAGTAAATGGGGGACATAGACAAATGTGCTTCCTTGCAGAAGTATTCAAAAAAGTGTGCCCTCAAAAAGATAGAGTATAATGCTCTTCTCTTTAAGTGTGGGCTGTGCATAACTTCCTGAAAGTAAGGTAGTAACTTTACAGTGGACAAACCTGACAAAGCTATCTCAGTCAGATGAGAAGAATTAACATCAACAGTACCAAGTCATGCTAATAGCATATATGATATACTTGATAGGATGTGATGGGAATAGCATTTTGCCTCTGTAGTCTTCCTCCCCCAAACCCATAATCCCAACCCTATCATGATTTTTTTAAAAACCTTCAGACCAATCACAATTAGGGACATTCTATAAAAATACTTGATAGTTCTCCTTAACACATGTTCTATTTCTCTGCAGCATGTGGCATGGTTGATCACTTCTTCTCCACCAAAATATATATAAATATATTAATCCTCACCGCAGCATATGTTTATTGATTTTAGGGAGAGAGGAA
>NW_006360173.1:0-674 GCF_000327345.1 Myotis davidii
TTCACATTCCGCTTAATGTATTTCTGTAATATTTGGATGGTTATAACCAATGTATTTTCTTCACTGTCTTTTCCCAACAATTTCACACGCTTTTTCTTTAGACACTAACCCATAGTAACTGCCCTTGGTCTGACTTCAACCTCACCCAGTTATCTTCCTGATTATTTGGCTTCCAATAGAGCTGGCCAGCGGAAGAGGGGGCCAGGCCAAGCTGACGTCACCGTATTGACCACTGGAATCTCTATTTCTCAGTATAAATGAATGCAGCTCTACAAATATTTTCTCTTCCTATGCCCAGTTTTCCCAGGACTAGCAAACAGAAAGGAGCATTATAAAGTGCCAAAGCAGAGAGGAGAAACCGTATCTTTTATTCTAGGGACACACAGGCACTGGCTCACTCTTGGCCACGTGCAGGCTGGTTGTCTGGTTGATGTTTGACCCTGAGTCAGACAGCAAATAAAGGCTTCTTCATCTCTTGCTATGTTACAATTTCCCTTGCAAAGGGCAGAAGTCCAACTGACACTGGCTCTAGAATAAACAGTGGGGTGGATTTTAGAGGTTAATATAACGGAAAAAAGCCAGATAGAGCTCTGGCTTCAGGCATGGCTGGATCTGGGCATTCAAACAATGTCATTAGCCCTTTTTCTGACTCCTCTCTATTTTTATTATTATTA
>NW_006360174.1:0-674 GCF_000327345.1 Myotis davidii
TCCAGGTGGGTGCCACTCTAGAGTCCAGCACAGTCTTGCAGAGGATTGGCCAAGCCCGTGTCTGCTACACATGCTGCGTGCAGCACCTCACACTCTGTCACTTCCCTCCATTCTTTGGCAGGTTGTGATCCAACTTCACTCCTTTTTCTAAATGGATAACCAGTTAACCCAGCATCATTCATCACTCCACCCTCATGCTGCAGAGTAGCACATTCTGGGATCCTCATGCACCCAGCTGAGCATCTCTTCTGTGGCCTCCTGGTGTTCAAGTCCCTCCTGAGGCACACCCCTTTCTCCCAGGAACCTCTAACTTAGGAACCTCAGATCCCTGGGTGACCAGAAGGTGTGTGTGTTGCTGGGGAGGAGTGTGTTGGTGCTTGTGAGCAGGCTTCTGCCCCAAGGTCCTTCTCAGGACATACTCTGGCCCACAGGAAACTTGGGAACCCTCACCCTGCCTGTTTCGCACCATTGGAATCCGGGGACTGGTTTCTTCTCTTGCCAAAATTACTTTATTTGTGTGAGAAAAAAGCAAGCTTTTTCTATGTATAGACTTGCCAGCCATATGGTATCCATTAACCACATTTGAAATATGGCTATTGTCAGGCAGTGGTTTCTCTCAACTCTTCCCTTGAAATTTTTAGTGACATATTTGATAAATCTAGACTTTTACATTT
>NW_006360175.1:0-674 GCF_000327345.1 Myotis davidii
CTTAGCATATTAGACTTTTGTTATATAGGATTAGAAACTTTGCTTTGCAACTTTGTGAACCAGCACATTTGGACATAGGAAAAAGTCTTGAGTGAGCTGTTCTTCCTGTTTTAAGAGACAAATGCATGAAAACACCTTGACATAGCCAAAGGTTCCTGGATCACTTGTTCTTGCTAAAGACTTCAAGACTGACTTCTACAAAATGTCTGTTAGCAGATATTGCCAAAGTGGCATCCTGTTGGACTCAGGAGTTTAATCTTTTAAGGTATTTTGCTGCTTCTTTCCCAAGGGTATTGTTCCTCGTGTTGGATTGTGTTGTGGAGTTGGGGGTCCCCATTCATAGACCCAAACTTAGGAAACACAACTCACCATTATTGAGTTATTTGCAGAAACCAAAGCCCAGATTGGAAGCATTGGTCAAATAAGTGCTTTTGAGAGAAATAATTTACTTAAAAACAACATGGCAGTTTAAATTCCGGGAGAAACTAGAGACAAATACACTCAAATATTCTGGAGTTGCTTTTTATAGTCTCATCAGAGGCCTGGTGCACGGATCCATGCACTGGTGGGAGGCGTGGCCATACGGGGATCGGCCCGTGTGGGAGTGCCACTCATCCCGGTCAGCTGAATGGCTGTGGACCTGCCCTCTGAATGGCTGCTGAATGAGGAAATTA
>NW_006360176.1:0-674 GCF_000327345.1 Myotis davidii
GCGACCCACAGGTTGAGAACTGCTGATCTAGCCCCACATTATCTTGGATCTAAATCATTTCAGTAAATTTAATCTACAATGTACAGTCTTGCAAGGAAAATAAGAAATTGGTAAGTGAAGGCCTCATTTTAATGTGTGCAGTTTTGTGGAATGAAGCTTCATATTTTGTAGTTAGTAGGATATTTGCCCTTTTCATCAAATACATTCCAAGAACCAACTCTGACAACATGATTGTCCACTTTGCTGACAATTTGGGAGCTTTGAAAAACCACACCTTAACTCTCCACTGTGTTGGTGGGATGATGGCAAACACTGAAGGATCAGAGTACAAAAGACGCTCCCACCCCCTGACATAGGTATGGCATCCACAGGAAACTGTTGAAAGGTCTAGAGAAGCTCTGACCTTCCTAAGGGTCCTTCCATCTAGAAGTTTCTGAGCAGTTTCGGGAGGCCATACAGAACACATGTAACCCCATTTCCACACGACATTACTTGAAGACGTATTTTTTTCCTCCCTGAGAATCTTGGACAAATACCCTGCAGCTCAATTAGACCTGCACTACGGCTTACTCTCCCTTTTTACTGACCAGGGATCGAACCTACCACACGGGTATGTGCCCTGACAGGAAAGTGAGACCCCATGGTGTATGGAATGATGCTCCAAACAACTGAGC
>NW_006360177.1:0-674 GCF_000327345.1 Myotis davidii
TTATGTTAACATGTTTATTTTTGTGTGGGAGTTTTCACATGTAAGAATGTGGACCAATTCAAGTCTTTCCTATACTGTATACATTCAAGAATATTAATCTAGTGAGTCCTTTCATGCTTTTGATAGAATCTATTAAAACTGAAGCGTTTCCCAAATTCTGCACATTTCTATAATTTTTCTTCAGTGTGCACCGTCATGTGTCTTCAAAAGGTTGTGTGATCTCAATAAAGGCTTTCTACCTTTCTTATATTCACAGGGTTTCTCTCTAGTATGAGCTCTGTCAGGTCTTTGTAACAAACTGGGATCTCTGTAGACTTTTCCACAGTTTTCATTCACAGGGTCTCTCCCCCGTATAAGCTCTTTGGCGTCTTTGTAAGCAACTGGGATCTGTGTGGGCTTTATCGCATTGCATATATTCACAGGGTTTCTCCCAGTACGAGTCCTTTTGTGTCTGGATAAGAAACTTTGATATCTGCCACACGCTTTATATTCAAAGCATTTCTTTCCAGGGAGAGTTGCCTCCTGTCTTCAGACATAACCGAGACACCTCAATGCTTCGCTACGTATTTTACGTTTATGGGCCTCCCTGTGGTTGAATGCTTCCATGAGATTTCTGGGAGCAGTGCTATCTATAGACTTCGCCACACTGTTTACATTCTTAGGGTTTCTCTCCA
>NW_006360178.1:0-674 GCF_000327345.1 Myotis davidii
AGTCATGTAGTTTGTGGTAAAACCTACATGTGTAGATAGAACATTCAAGCTACCAGCAAGTCCAGCTTGATCATCAGAGGCCTGGGAGCCTGTGAGTAAGGATGCCACCCATTATTACAGGAAGATCAGGTGAGTGGCCACCTTTTTCACTCAACAAAATCAATAGTAATCTTGCTCAGTGTCGTCCTACAGCACCCTTGATTTTAATCCAGTCACAAGTTGATATTAAATCTTCTGCCATCTTGCCAATGCGGCCTTCTGGTAGTCCTGTAATTGCACCTCTGTTTATTTTCACAAATGTTCCTGAGCCAATGTAAAGAGGGCGTTTTCCTCGTACCATCCACTCCCTTGGAAACAAGTTGTTATCCAGTCGAAATATTATTGATTGTGCAACCTAAAGCTCAGATACTGTTTCTCTTAATGCAAATTGTTCACCATGAATGGCATAATTACTCCATGAAGTTCACACCCCCATTTTGCTATCCGCAATTTATTAGCTCCTTCAGCACTGAGTTAAGTAATCAATGATGTTTAATCCTCTTGTATTAGGAGCTAAGATACTGCATATGAGCTGATCTTTAAATCTTTTGCTTCCGTAATGGATCTCATTGACATGCTTTGACTGATTCCGATTACTGTGCTTGATTTTTGGGATTTATCCAACATGGATAAGC
>NW_006360179.1:0-674 GCF_000327345.1 Myotis davidii
TTTTCTGAAAGAAACTTGGTCATTAATGCAACCCATCTCCCTTGTCTTGGCTCTTTAGAGGGGGGAGAAAATTTAGATTAGCTGTTTGTTTTATGATAGGGGAACAGAGAGAGAGACTTTTTTAAAGCTAAATAAAAGCTCCCACTTTGCCTTCCAATTCATGCTTTTTGGAATGTAAGCCTTTCATGGATTTGTTGATGCAGCCCTTCCCTCACTTAATGTTATGCAACTGCTGTGACATAGTCTAGCCTTGTCAGTCCCTGGCACACAGGTCAGAGGACTCCAGGGGTCCCCACAGATTCTTCTGTGCCATGGCTACCAACAGACAGTGCCTTTGAGAGGAAAGTTAGAGAGTTCGTCTCTATGGTAAAGTCCAATCTCATTCTCTCTCCAGAGAGATATGACTATGCCAGGATGATTTCAAGGGAGAGAAAAGACACTGATAAGAAGTGTAATGAAAACATCGCAGCCTGTTCTGCCTTTGCTTCTTCCTGGAGTTAAGAGGAGTCTCCATGTGCCATTTGGCTCTTCTAATTTTGTAATAGCTCAAGTCTATAGGCAGGAGAGGAGGAATCTGCAAATGACATTGTAAAACAAAATGTATTCACATTTAGGAAAACAACCTGATGTGATTGTACAAAATGTATTCATTGTTTAAACACTTGTGACAAATG
>NW_006360180.1:0-674 GCF_000327345.1 Myotis davidii
TGGAGCGGCTGGGGAGAGGCCGCCGGCGGCTGCAGCAGGAGCTGGACGACACCACCATGGACCTGGAGCAACAGCGGCAGCTCGTGAGCACGCTGGAGAAGAAGCAGCGCAAATTCGACCAGGTGGGCCCCCTCGGTGCCCCGAACCTCGTTGCTCTGCTGGGCCATCAGGATGCTAAGCCTGCCTCCCAGGGTCACTGTGGGCAATGAGGAATGTGCGATGTCACAGCTCCACTGTGAACTTGGGGGTGAGGGGGAATCCTAGAGCAAGATGCTTCTTCCCATCTGTGGAGTCTATAAAATAAGACACCCATCGGTAGCACCTCTTTTTCCTCCCAAACATGTCCTGAAGGTGCACCAAAGGGTGCTGGCGAGAGTTAAATGAAATACATCTCACTGCTCCTGCCGGCTCTCCGTGTGCCTTGGGGAAGCGGCTTTCCCCGTTTTAGCCTCAGTGTGTCCATCTAGGAAATGGGGATAATAACAAGCATCGGGCGATCTGAAGATGAAACAAAGATCACACAACCCCAGCGCCTTAAGATCAGCCAGCCTGGAGTTTTGGATCTCAGCTCAGTCCCTTCCAGGCTGTGTGGCTGGGCAAACTGCACCACCCTCTCTGAGCCTGGTGTTTTTTTTCATCTAGAAAATGGAGGCATCATTATTGTGCCTTCACTT
>NW_006360181.1:0-674 GCF_000327345.1 Myotis davidii
GATAGAGGCACCATCGTAAGGGCAACTTCTTATTAAGCTAAGCTCCCCACAGCATGACCTCCTTTAATTCTTACAATAAAGCCCGAGGTAGGCGTTCTTTATGAACCCACTGGGGATGGATGGATGGGAAGCAATATTCTCGCGGTCACGCTGCTCCTGAGTGGTCAAGCCCATGGTGCTCTAAGTCAGTGCGCCACTCTGTCTGCTGGGAAATGTGGTTTCTAATCCCATTAGTGCTTCTTTTAGTGAAGCATTCTCCCTGACTCTCTTCCAGTTTTACATATGAATTCTCATAATTACATTTGTGTATACTTACTTGATAGTTAAGAGGTCTGCCTGTCACTCCCTGGCACAAAAGTAATTCACAAAAGTTATTTAATTTAATACTCAGATCATCAACTTCTCTTTGAAATCCCTACCGACCCCTTCCTTTCCTGACTCCGAGCAATATTTTCAGACTCAAGTGAATGCTTGCTTAACTAGTTATGAATATTCATGAACTCTCTGACACATCAAGTACTGAGCTAAAAGCAAGTGTTACAGGAATTAGCAAGACAATCCCACTGTTATAGGGCTCATATTCTAGAGAGAGGCAGATAATACAACAAATTCATATATAAAAAAGGTAAGTTCGCCCTAATTGCCTTGGCTCAGTGGATAGAGCACTGGCCTGC
>NW_006360182.1:0-674 GCF_000327345.1 Myotis davidii
AACAACTGCCTTTAAAATAACTGATGGTTACAGAGGTCAGTGGAACAACATTCTTAATGTGCTTAACAAAATAATTGACAACTCTGAGTCCTATGTGTACCGAAAATATCTTTGAAGAATGAGAGAGACTTAAAGTATTTTAAAATACCTTTTCCCCAGTCCACCCCCAAAAAGTAAGATAAAGTTTAGCAACCCACAGTAGAGAAAACTCTAATGGACACACTTCTTGCAGAAGAAAAGTGACCTTAGATATTTTTTAGGAAGGGATGTGATAATAAATAGCAAAGATAGAGGAACATGTGGGTGTAATTTCCTATTAACACTTACTAAATAAAATAATAATGTCTTAGAGTTTTAAAATGCAAATGAAGAAGTAAGATATATAACAATAATAACCTAACTCAGGAGAGGCATAAATGAAGCTAAATGTTCTAAGGACCTTGTATCGTCAGGATAGAAGGTGAAGGCAATGATTAACTTTTGACTTTGACAAGTTAAAAATGCATGTCGTAATTTCCAGGATAAGCACTGAAGGTATAACCTATAAACCAGTAGAAGGAAAAAAACGGAATTAACATTAAAGAAAGTAAGAAAGGAAAGAAAAATATAGAACAGACGGGAGATTGGGTGCAAAAGGTGAAGGGATTAAGAAGTATAAATCGGTAGTTAAAAAA
>NW_006360183.1:0-674 GCF_000327345.1 Myotis davidii
TCAACAAGTCACAGCTCCTGTCAGGAAGCCCATGTCAGGAAGCCTTTTCTTCCTCTGAATTCTAATATGTCCACAGGTACCAGTCCTTCTCTTGGCACGTTCAGGTCTATATACCAGAGAGGAAAGGATTTCCAAGTACCTGAGAGAATCAATCTAATTAGTAGCAAATGTCTGTTACACACACTCCCTGGCCATCCAGTGTAAAAGGTAGGCCCTTGTTATACTCTCCAAGCACTCCCTGCATTTGCCATTACATGTTTGTTTATGAGTTTGCTTGTATAATACCTAACAACAAGATTAGGCTGCAAGCTCCAGGAGAGAAGATACTATACCTGCTTTGTTCACCACGCTGACCTAGCAATAGCACCTGGCACATGGTAGGGTCTACAGAATATTTATTGAATGGAAGCAATATCCTTGCTGAAAAGGTCATCCAGTCAACACAGAACTAGGTCATCCAGTCAACACAGGAAACTCCTTCTCTCCTTTGGCAGCACATGCTGTCTCTGGTCATAAAATTCTTCCTATGTTGTTCTGACTCCTGTGTCTTCCACCCCACTTAAAAAACTAGTCTAAAAAAAGAAAGAAAACCAGTCTAATCTGTTTTTTCCATGGCAACCCTTCATATACTTCAAGATACCTATCTTCTCAGGTCTGCAACATCTTTTTTTTTT
>NW_006360184.1:0-674 GCF_000327345.1 Myotis davidii
TTAGGGCCAGTGGTTCATGCTGCCCCACCTCCTAGGACACGTAGCTCAGGAAAGGCCCCTCAGCTATGACGAGAGAGAGCTTCACTGACACAGGGAACAGTGACATAGGCAAATGGCGCCTGCTACCTTCAGAAGGTGGTCCCTCCTCTGTGCCCAGTCTCCTGAGAATTGCATGAGAAGTGCAGAAAGGAGAAGAGGTGACTCTGAAGGTTGTGGAACAAAGACGTTTTGTAGCAGGTCCGCGGCAGTCATGCAAAGAGCTGTTGTCCCTTTTGGCTTTGGCCACCAGGAAGCTCAGGAGCCCAGAGGCAAATTGGTGGCTCCAACTTGAGTAACTGTCTATTCTGCTAGGACTTGTGAATCTAAAGGTTCTCCCTTCTAGTGCCCTTCTAGTCTACAGGTATTTTTCCTGATCCTGAGCCAAAATGTTGTAACAAAGAGATTTCAGGGATTTTTTTTCCAGAAGTGGCACCCTGCATTTTTACCCCTCTTTTATTCTGCCATCCCCTTCATGGATACCATTGCTTAAAAGATTTGTTTTAACAAATTCATGTCTGAATGAAATAATCCCAAGATACCTGGCTCACATTCCTTCCACAATTATTTATTGAGTAAATACTAAGTGCCAAGTGTTGGACAGATCCTAAGCAGCGGTTCTCAACCTGTGGGTTGCG
>NW_006360185.1:0-674 GCF_000327345.1 Myotis davidii
ATAAAAATATATTTAAAAAATAAAAACAAATGCTAGCAACCATTACTGTTTTTCTTGCTGAGTTACTATATATAATTTTTTTGGCCCACTATCCTACTCTAGGATTTGACCTTTTGTTTATATTGTCGGGTACTGAAGAAGTATGCTATTTTTCATTTCGTATTCTCTGCTGGATTTTCTACTCAATCCTGATTAAAGATAGTTAATGGATAACATGCTCAATCAAGTAGAAAGTAAAATTACTTTCAAATAAAATGAAAACATGTCATTGAATAGATGAAGAAAGTCAGGCCTATTCCAAGTTTACATACGTGACAGAGTAACAGTGAAAACCCTGCTAGTAGTTGGTCCGTTCTTTTACAGATGGAAAGCTCTATGGAACATGAGAAGCAAGGCCTCCTCTGTCCTAGCAGATGTCACATGTGATAAAAGTCCAATTCTGCTGGTTTGGATGGTGATCTTCCCTTCAGGCTGCAGCCACAGCAGTTCCAGGCCTTGGGTTTTAAAATATGTTGCCACATAATGAGAGAATAGAGGCACATGAGGACAGGATTGCTTCCCACTCTGTCCTCAAACCATCCCTCCCTCGCTCAGCGCCCTTGCCTGAAACCACACTGCCTATTGTTAAAGACAATGCAAATTGTGCCTCCATTTAGAAAAGTACAAACTATCCC
>NW_006360186.1:0-674 GCF_000327345.1 Myotis davidii
AAATAATACAGAAAACTATTCTTTATACAGACAAACCAATTGTTTATATTTTTCCACTTGTTCTTATCAGCATGTCTATTTATATACATTTGTATCACTTTTGAGAACCATATGAAGATAAAATACACATCACTCTACTCCTTAAAACTAGGTCTATCTCTTAATAACATGCAAATAATTAAGGTTAATAAAAGTTCAATCGATTTATAATTTCCTTTTCCAAGTCCAGAACAAACATAGGTTAACATATTGCATATAGTTGTTTTCTTTAAACGCATTTCCTTAGTTCTTTTTTGTGTTTCTTACCTTTATTCTTTAGGAGTAAGTGTTGTTGTCTAACACCATTAAGTTTGGGTTTGCTTCATGCTTCCTGTAGTCAAATGTATTTTTGACAAGAAATACTGCCAAAGATACTATGTCTTCTAATTCATTATTATCAGAAGCCATATGTCAATTTGTCCTGATTTTAACAATGTTAATTTTTATCACTTTGTAATTAATAATATTTGGATGGTACATCAGCACCTGGTCCTCACAGCTTCTCTCACTCATTAATTATCCACTACTTTTCCTACATTTTTAGTTAATATTATTCTCAATTTGTTCATTTATGTTTATCTCTATGTATTCACTTGTGAACTGTCCTATATAATAAAAGGCTAATATGGAAATAG
>NW_006360187.1:0-674 GCF_000327345.1 Myotis davidii
AGCTAAGTTCAGCCAAAGCTGAGAGTGAAGAAATACAACCACAGAGGCCACCATTTCCCTTGGGTCATACACCCGCCTGGCTGTGAAGAAGAGAACCACTTCCACCTGCAGATAGAGACCCTGTGGGATCTCATAGGTCCTGTGAGGAACTGCTGGTGAGGCTGGACACCCAAACACCCAGACCTCACTAAGACAGGGGGCCAGGTTTCAGAAACTTGAAATATGAGACAGCGCTACTCTTTTTCAAAATCTGTAATGGTTTAAATCAATCGAGCTAGCAATCAGAAGCTTACTATTTGCCAAATTCTTTTGCAAACTATGTAAGCATTCTGCTAAATTCACTCCCCAAATTAACTTTATGTAGATATTTCATACATCTTAACATTAAAGTGATTCTCTAGCCCATATGATCAGATAGATTAGTTGGGAGTCCCATACATTTTTGTCTTTTGAGATGTCAAGGTATTTTCTGAGTAAGTCAATCAAATCATTTGAAATCCTTGTGCATTTTATGCTACACAGATAAATCTGAGGATAATTTATTTGAAAAGCAGAATGTAGTCACAGCAAAGAGAAATGATGATAGCATTGAATAAATTCATTAGCTCAATCAATATCCTTCTTCATTGAAAAGGAAATATTCAGTGTTTAAATCTAACTTCCAAAATCTTGAC
>NW_006360188.1:0-674 GCF_000327345.1 Myotis davidii
GATTATGAGCTAGGACATGTTAAACTGTAGAAAAAGTTAGAAATATATTATCTAGGTCATTTATTTCTGATAAATGACATTTGATATCTCTCCCATATTATTATAACAGAAAAAAGTGTTATCAGGGAAACTGGGGTGTCATCTTCTCCACTGGGTGCTTGGGGTGGATTCTTTGCAATATCTTCAGAAAAATAAGTTGCTGACCCTCTCGTGGGAGGTTGACTGATTTTTATTTGCATAGAATTATATCACTGGATTTCCAAAGTCCCATTCCAGTCACAGAAGTGTATCTGGGGTTTCAATAAAGCTAAAAGCAAAGCCAATGTCCTGAGTTTCTGTTCCATGTAGCACCTGGTCCAATTCAGCATCAGGCTGGTTACAGTCCATTAGTTCATTGTGTGCAGTCCACATGGCAATGAGCCATGTGGATGAATTCAGGAAAGCAGGGGCAAGAGAGTCCTTCAAGCCAAGAATCAAGAACAACACCCAGAAGCAACGAAGAGAGGGGAGTCTTTTGTTTAGGAAGTTAAATATCCCATAATTCCTGTTCTTGCAGTGACCACCCCTATTTTATTGTGCATGCATTTATTCTGCTCCTTGTCCAGACCCTCTCCCCAGTGATTTGCAGGGAACAGATCTGTGGTTCCCTGGGGAGTGTAAAGCTTTAACTTCCT
>NW_006360189.1:0-674 GCF_000327345.1 Myotis davidii
TTCCACTCTCTCTGAAAATCAATGGGAAAATATTCTCAGATGAGGATTAAAAAAAAAGTTGTATAGGCAGGAATTGACTTTGGAATTGGGTGAGGTGAGTGGTATAAGAATAGGTTTTAGACATGGCAGCATGAATCTTGGGGTATGAAGTTCAGATGAAGATAATCCACTGTGTTGACATCTAATTAGCCAAAGTTTTTGAACCCTTTTCCTGCTCTAGCAGGTCCTGCACAGAGATCTTGCACAGCATACATCCCCCTGAACTTTGGAAAGCTTGGGTACAAGTGTGCTCCTGCACAGGACAAAACATATTTTGGTGCTAAATACTGTAGGAAGGTGTTCTGGTGCAACGCAGAGTGTTAAAACTATTTGGTGTGCTTGGGTATCTTAGACATAGGATTCTTCATTGCAGAATGATTCTCTGACTCCCTTTCATGGCTATAAGTAAACTTAGTCCTAGTAGCTGTGCATGTTTATCTTCTTAGCTATACATAAACATATAACTCCATATTTTTTCCATATTACAGGACAAGTGGCCTCATGAAAACCCATCCTCAAAATAAGATACAGTAATTAATCTTATTATAGCTATATTGACATTAGTCGCACACAAATCATTTCCTTAAACCTTCATATAGACTTGTCTACTGGCTTCCAATTAAACGTAAAAGACA
>NW_006360190.1:0-674 GCF_000327345.1 Myotis davidii
ATATGTAATATCTTAATCAATAAAGAAAAAATGGGCAAAAGAAGATAAAAAACCCAGTATTTTAAAAATAGATTATGCACTCAGTAGTGAAATTAAGGTATACCTGAGTATAATAGAACGACTTATAGAAAAAAAATCTAGTAGGGTTATTCCAGAAATTTCTACGTAATTACCGAAGTAGGAAATACTTGTGTCTCATGTCGTACAAACTAACTGACACTTTTGAATCTTCTTTCCTATTTAGCTGTCATCTTTTCACCCTACTGATCTCTCTCTCCTTCTTGCAGTATGACTCTTATAACACAAATCTCTTACTTCTCTGGCTGCTGCTTCTGTCATTTTTGCCTTCCCCTTCCACCTAAATCATAAGTGATGATGTTCTTCTATAGCTATAGCCCACACATCTCTCCCAAACTTCTTTGCAGATATTTATCACCACATCTCCACCCACATTGGAGTGACTAACTTATCCTTCCCTCCTTCAAAAACAAAAACACACCATAATATCTATGCTCCTTAGGCAATGTTCCCTGTATTTGATGATTATACCAATAGCCATTCCATTGCTTAAATCAGAAATAAGAAATTCATACTTTTTTTGTTCTTCTTACCTCTTACAACCAATCACCAATAATTCTATATTCTATCCTTTAAATATTCTCAAATCTGTCTTA
>NW_006360191.1:0-675 GCF_000327345.1 Myotis davidii
TTGGGGATCTTGAAATCTGGGCATAACAAAAAGGATGACTTTTAATAGATAACATTTTATATTCACAATGCTCCAGAAAACAGAACTCAAAAGACAAAAGGGTGCAAGATTCCTGTGTATCTACCTAAATATCGACCTCTATGTGGCAGCTGCTGGAATTTTGGAGCCTGCATTTACCCCTATAACCTGCCTTTCTAACATGGATTTCTCCTTATGAGGCATTGAAATAACTGCTCCTTTGTCCAACTGGCAAGGACAAGGGGACATCTGAAGGGTGTCAGGAGAGCCAGGCTGCTGGCTCAGAACAACGGAACCCACACCACTGAGGAGGGGGGCTGGGGAAGCCTCGCTGGCGGTGTGCTCACAGCCAAGCTCACGCCCAAGGTCAGAGGCTGGTGAACAGGAGGCAGCCGCACCTGCTGGCTGGAGGCTCTGTTCTCGGTCACAGGTGCCCTCCGGCCTTTCCCAGGGTCCTCAGGAGGCAGGGCTGAGTTCCCCAGGACAACAGAGACAACTCAAAAGCAAGTGCCCACCAGTAGATGAGTAGATACACCACGGAACACGAGGCAGCAGTAAAAAGGATCTCCAACCCTTTGGGGCAGCATGGAGGGACAGGAAAGTATCACACTAAGCAAAGTGAGTCAGTCAGGGAAAGACAAGCATCACATGATCTCA
>NW_006360192.1:0-675 GCF_000327345.1 Myotis davidii
TGTTCACTACCTAGGGGCATCCACTATGACCAGACTGATTTTTCCTCTCACTACATAGCAAATTACTTATTTGCCAACAGTGAATACTTGGGAATTTAGGTGTATAGCACGTCTTTAAAATGTAATTTGTCATAGTCTCATCTGAACTTATGAAGTGTTTCATGTAGAATATTTTCCTATTTTTTCCATCACCATTCATCTCCCTATACCCTCCTCCACCTCCACTCCACTTTGTACCCTCCATAATCACCGCACTTTGTCCATGTCCATGTGTTTTTTTCTCTCTTCTTTTCCCCTAATGTCGAATTAAAAAATATATTTTTAAAATAATTTCTTTCTGCAGATGGATGCCTTGCAAGAAAAAATACTGAATTCAGCTTTCATAGAGAAATTCAAGTGCTCCATGCTCCAAAACAATGGAGAAAGTGCTTCAATAGAATGGTATTTAAAATTAGATTTGTACTTTATAATGATGTAAGGGTGATGGTTCTGTCAACAGAGTTGTACATTTTTATGAGTTTTTACACAGTGCTTTCACATGCATCTTTTGGGTTATCTAAAAGGTAGAAATTTAACAGCAGTGATAAATCAGAGCACAAGTGACAATTTGTCATTTCTTTAATTATATGTTTTCAAGGTAGTAAGAAACTTAGAGTATATCTTTGTTTTGTCATT
>NW_006360193.1:0-674 GCF_000327345.1 Myotis davidii
TGTTTCTCTCTCTCTTCTTTCCTCTCTCTCTCTAAAAGTCAATGAAAATATATCCTCAGGTGAAAAAGACATTTTACATGCATATTTCATATTTTACATTGTCTAAGTTCAGAGTTCCGGACTTCAATTTAGATATCAGATACAATCCCTCCCCTCCAGATGTCTCCGTCAGACCAAGCTGGTGAACAAATGAATGCCCATTCAATAACAGAAATATAATTACATCAGGCTGAAAGTATGAGATCGTCATTTTGTAGTTCAAAAGTGTTGAATATCAGCAATTTTGCATGTTTCAACTTAATAAAAAATTACCAAAATGCAGGGAGGGACCAAATGATTTAAAGATTGAGTGACAAATTGAAGGCTGCATCTTGTTGCTTTGAGTACACTCCCTACCCCCATATTCCACACACAACCACAGGGGTGAAGATATCTAAGTATCAGGAACAAATCCTCCATGATTTTCAGCACACAAAATCTAGTCTAACTCCATTCAATATGTTGGACTTCCTTTGCTTTCTACTATGTTCCTCAAAAAACACAGGTATAAAATTACCCACAGGGAACAAATTTTTAACAAAAAATCTTCAATATTTTTATTTGAGAGGTTCAAATAAGTACATACAGGGGTGGGAAAAGTAAGGTTTACAGTTATAATACAAATAAATAATACA
>NW_006360194.1:0-674 GCF_000327345.1 Myotis davidii
GAGAGAGAGAGAGAGAGAGAGAGAGAACTACAGCAGTTTTTATAAAGAAATAGCCAGTTTAGAAAGAAGTTGTCATCCCAACTTCACAGATTAAAGTTTATCAGTTGCTAAGTGAATATTTAGTTACAAAATTGACTGTTTTTCAACCTAAGCAAAAGAATAACCTTAACATTACAGAGGAGTGGGATGGACATAATAAGATGATTACATGTCATGAATGGTGCTGGTTCCAATTACTAAAATTGTGATGTACTGTTATGGGTAGAATTGTATCCACTAAAAGTGTATGTTGAAACCCCCAGAACTCCAGAATATAGCCTTCTCTGAAAATAGGGTGGATGCAGATGTAATTACAGAAGTTGAGATGAGGTCATACTGGATGAAGTGGCCTGAGCCCTTTATCCCATATGATGGGTGTTCTTATACAAAGACCCACATGTACAGATGGAAGAGAGCATATACACAGACATGTAAGAGTGAACACCCCATGATGATAGAGGTAGAGAGTGGAGTGATGTATCTGCAAGCTTCAGAATGGCAAGGACTGACAATCACTCCAAAAGCTAAGGAGATAAAGAAGAATTTTATCCAAAGTCTCAGAGGGAGCATGGCTCTGATGACACTTTGATTTGGGACTTCTAACATCAAGAACTATGACAGGATATGCTGTTGTT
>NW_006360195.1:0-674 GCF_000327345.1 Myotis davidii
CCCACAGGTTGAGAACCGCTGCTTTAGATGATTCTCATTTCCAACATACCACATGCCCTAGGAAATAATACTGTCTTGAAATGGGTTGCCCCAAAATTGTTGCTGATGCATATTAAATCAATTTGCTTTTCGTAGCACATAAACTAGAACTACACAGAAAAAGGAGTTTTTGATTATTCTGTGGCAGTAATGAAAACTTTAACAAGTAAATGCAAAACATGCTGCTCTCCATCACTGTTAACACCACCTTTAAAGTGGACTGCTTTCAAGCTCTTGACCTTTTGTCCAGCTTTACCTTTTATATTAATTGGCATTTCACTCATTTATGTGTAAAAAGAATAACATCACTTGCAAATTCAGAAGCAATATTCTAAGAATATGAGTTACCATGTTGCTAAGTGTTTGTTTTCTATTTCCACAGCATGTTCATTGTGTAACTAACATATTGGCCTCAACGTGTGGCTTTTTAAACTTGAGAAAACATCAGCAGCACCTAGATAAAAGTTCAGCTTCTAGACAGCCCACAGAGATTTTAATGCAGTAAAACTGGTATGGGGTGAGAAATCTGCATTGTTAACAAGTATTCCAGATGACTGTGTTGATTCTAAGGCCTGATAAATCTCTATTTTATTAGTCATTCACTTTTTTTTTTTAATTCTCACCTGAGGATATTT
>NW_006360196.1:0-675 GCF_000327345.1 Myotis davidii
AATGTGAAGCCAAGGTTGAGAACCACTGCTCTATCCTCTGAGCCAAACCAGCTAGAGTGAAAATACTCATTCCCCTTCCTTTCTTGAAGATATTGACATATTGATTCATATCTTCAGGACTGTTGGATCATTGTCACTCTTTAAAACCTTAATCCTATTGAATTATTGGCAACCTCAGTAACTATGTGGATGATCCACCTAATTCCCTGGACCCTCAATTCTTTCATCTCTTCTTCTCCTTCACTCTAAATGAGATACTCACTTCCATGGTCTGACCGTAGACTTTATCATTACCAATAAATGTACCCCTTTCATAATCTTTCTCAATCTTCCCATTTTGTGGTAACTGTTGTTGTTAATCATTTTAACTCATCCTGTAAACTCATTTCCAAAAATCACTGATTAAAGTAGGTCCTAAAATTGAACACACTATCATATTATTGCCCATCACCACCACCCTTGGGCACATATATAATAACTTTTCTTCATGTCCATTTAAATTCTCTTATATAGCATTAAAATTACTTCCTCCCATATATCCTTATATACTCTCTTGCCCCTTTCTTTCTCCCTTGCACTTGCCTTAGAAAAACCCATACATGGATGAAACTCAGCTTTGACTGACTGAACTAAGGCAGCTGAATATCTATACTAATAAAAGGGCAATATGCAAAT
>NW_006360197.1:0-674 GCF_000327345.1 Myotis davidii
ATGAATTTCTGCAAACTATAATCTTGTGGTTGTGATTCTCCTTATAAGAATATCACTCACTCACTCACGAGAATGTGATTTGACTCTGACTAATCACAAGATTGGAATGGGCTGAGAGCATTGTGAAAAAGACTCTCTCATTTGCCTCAGAGCCAAATGGTAACATACTAGAACTTTGTGGGAAAAGAAATTCAAAACAAGTTAGTGTAGAGAAAAATTTAAGGATTAAATTTTCATTTTCAGATGTAGAACTTGTCGAAGATATTGATTTAATATTCTGCAACAGATCTATAAAATTGTTTAGTGCCTTTAAAAATCTATCTGTGGTCTCACGTCACATGTTGTCCTAGGAGTGTGGAGGCCGTCCATCAGGTTCTTTTATGAGTCACCCATGCCCTTTCCTGGTATCAGACTTTGCAGTGATTTCTTAATGGACTAATCCAACTGACAAATCATCAGCTGTTCTTCAATTATGAAATGGGTACTTTTTGAATTAATAACAGACCATATTCTTATACACTTAGATGCACATGAAATATTTTATTACATGACTTAACATTCCTTATCTAAATGGGAAAGGAGTATAAAGCAGCCTTCTAGGAACTTCTCAAGTTATGAGCCTTTGACTTTTGAAACTAAAATCTGCTTGATTGCTATACTTTTAAGCAATGTGA
>NW_006360198.1:0-675 GCF_000327345.1 Myotis davidii
ATAATTAAATAATTCAAACAAAGTAATTTTAATGTGCAATAAAATCTTCTTTTCAGAAAAAATGTATTAGATCATGACTGATAAAAATTCCAATCATGATTAATCACCACTAGGTATTTTGGAACACTATTAAGGAGAGTATAACAATGTTAAAATTAATTAACTAATTCCTCTAAAGGGTTTAAAAATATAATGCCATATAACAGCTGTTGCAGCTTTAAATATGATTACTTCTTTTCCACGCTGCAACCAAAATTTGTCATTTGGAAATCAAGCTGATTTCATTGAAATTTCCAATTTATTACTCTGTAATGAGATCAACTTAACAGTGATGAGTCTCTTGTTTTCTAAGAGACCACATGCACATTTGCAAATTCCAAAGCCTATGACATATGGAATATGCTTTTCATTTGCACATGGAAATAATGCTTATGAGGAGCTCTCGGGGGCCCGGTCCGAGGGGCACATGGACATCACATCTCGCACACTATAAGGTTAAAATTCTGGTTCTAGAGAGAGTGGCTGGGAAAAATTAGCCCAAACTCATGTCATAAAAGTATTGAGCTTACAATAAATTTTTATATCAACGAAACACAGAATTGTAAATCGTAAGAGCTAGAAAAGATCAAGTCCAAATCTCTTGATTTATTTAAACACACACACACACACACACAC
>NW_006360199.1:0-675 GCF_000327345.1 Myotis davidii
ATGTTGCTGTCCAGCACCATTTTTAAACGATCTGCATCTAATCCACAAAAACAGAACTGTTTCCTGACTCTGAGCTGGGCTGACGCCAAATATATTTCAGGACTCATTTAATTGAGTGCATTCCTACTCACATTAAACAGGTAATTTTCAAGACCACTTACAGGCCCTTAATGATTGTTTTGACATGAAGTGATGAATTTGGTGTGTTTTATAAAATCCAGGTCAATGATGAATTCATGCGTAGCCTGTTGGCTAATAGTGATTAAATAGCATTCTGCTCCACCATCCAAAGAGATTATTCATTTAACAATGAGTTGTGTGATAACCTGAAACAGATGCAATTTAACAAGACTGCAGATGATAGATGTACAATGAGCGCAAGTCATTCCGCTTGGACTGCTGAACAGGATATAGAAGGAGCATGAACACAGATTCAGCAATGTTACACAGTTGTTTAGAGCAGGAAGCAAAGGAGAATGCCTTCGTAACTGACACAGGACTCTGAGGTACACGGAGTAGGATGTTATTGCTTAGACTGGCCTTTGGCCAGGGCTGCAGCCAGCACTCTTTCAAAAAATAGCCGTGGGATTGTTAATGGCCAACGAAGCTCAGACTCTCGGTGTTGCCTGTACTTTTATAAGCAAAATAGTATTCTAACATCAACATATATCTATG
>NW_006360200.1:0-675 GCF_000327345.1 Myotis davidii
CATACAAGGTCTTTGGTTGACCTCTTCCTACCCCCAAACCCTCCCCCGCCTTCCATCATCTATCATTTCTTTCTGGGTTTCAACCCTAAGTGGTTAAGATGATGTTCTTTTGTGTTTTAAATTCGGTCTCACACGCATAATAAAAACATACAGTTCCTTACAAGAACTACACGTCGTCACATTATTATTTCATCCTTACAACTCTGTAGTGCAGATCATATCACAATCCTCATTTTCCTGGAAACAGGCTGAAGGCTCTGAGCAGTCCCATGACCAACCCAAGGCCGTAAAGCCCATAAATAAAGTGCATACACTGTACTTAAGTCCGGTGTTGTGGATTCTCACTCAACGTATAAATGGGATTGTTTCTGACCAAGTCAGAGAGTCTGCAAAGACAAAGACTTCTTTTTATAAGGATCTGTATTTTACAGATTGGGGCTTTTAGTCACAAAGAGAAAAATAAACACAGAAATAATATGCGGCTCCTGAGAGGTTGTACCTGGCATTTCCGTTGCAGTTTATTTGATGGCGAGGCGCTTTATGCCGGAGCATGAGTGGGTGCTTTCAGGCAGCAGTGAGGGAATGGAGAGTTAGCCCTGTTCATAATTCCTTGAAGCTACTGAACTTTTCATGTGATGATCCCTCCAATTTTATGCATTTGAATGTTAAGATAAT
>NW_006360201.1:0-675 GCF_000327345.1 Myotis davidii
TCCCCAAGCTTCCGTTTCTTCATCTATAAGTGGAGCCAAGAAAGATTTCTTTTACTCAACTGCCAACCACGGAGGGTCTGAACACACTGCCTCTGGCCAGGGTCTCCAAGGTTTCCCATTCCTTGTATACCCCTGAGTGTATTGCTCTCTCTCCCTGCTACCTGGCCTCCCTGTGAACATCCTAAGGATATCAATCAGGTCTACCTTCTGGGTCCCTAGTTCCAACTTTCTGGCCCCAGCACAGCCTACCAGCACTCGAAAGGCCCCTTTCCAGGCTGTGCAGCCTTAGCAGTCCACCCATTGATTCCCGTGGACTGACCTAGCTGTCCTTCTACCATGGCAGGGCTTACTGCTGAGCACATGACCTGTAGGGAAGTCTGAACACTCAGCACAGGGCTACTTGTGTCTCAGGCATCAGATCTGGGATGGCCAGAGACAGCTCATGAGGCCATTTGCATTTGCAAAATAAAAGACATTGACACACAGGTACTGGGAGGACAGATTGCAATCTTTTATATCAAGGGCCTAGTCCACAGTCATTAATGCGGAACATGCTGAGCTGAGGCAGGGATAGAGATCTATCAGCCCTGCTCCCTGATCTGAAGGAGCTCAGCCACATGCAGGAGGAGGACAGATGAGCCAGCAACTTCCAGGGAGGGACATGGCAGGCAGTAG
>NW_006360202.1:0-675 GCF_000327345.1 Myotis davidii
ATGAATGAATGAATGAGAGTTGATGATGTGCAAATATGGTGGATTTAAGTACATTTACTTAAGAGCAGTTAACTTATTAATTGATGTAGTATCATGTTACATATATTAATCATATCATTTATCAAAATCCAAATTAAACCTCATAATTTAATATGAATCTAGCTCAAGGGCTTGGCTCACTGGAGCAAGTGATGAGAATTATAGAGCAACTGAGTATGTGACTTAATGCAGATCTATTCCCTGGTCCTGTAAAAGCAAGCAAAGGTTCTAGAGGAGGTGGAGTAGAAATGTGCCCCCATATGATGCATTTCCGAGGAATTGTGGGTATGGTAGTGAATATTTCTACAGTGGTAGCCCTTGAACTTTATTTCCCCATGCTTTTCTTTATCATTTCTGAGCACATCTCTGCCAACACTTCCTTAGGTGCTACATCACTATTCTGGAGAAAAGGCTTTCTCAATAAACCAGTTGCATTCCAAGTATGTTAGCTGAAAGGAAATGTGTACAGAGATTAACCACAGAGGCTCTAGTGTCAGATGTCTCTTTAAACCAGCTGGATGACCTTGAGCAATTTAAATTGTCATTGCCATGATGTCCACATTGGTAAAATGGGGATAATAATAATCTTCATAATTGTGTTCTGATGAGCCCTAGCCAGTTTGGCTTAGTGGATAG
>NW_006360203.1:0-675 GCF_000327345.1 Myotis davidii
TTTGAGTATAATCTGAGAGTGATTTCCAGCTGTAACACAAAGTAGCTGGCTGATCTTAGAATCCTTATTTTTCTGTCTTCAATTCATTTACCTATAAAATGAGGCAATTATATTGCTGATGCAAACGTATTGTGGCAATTAATTGATCTAAAGAAGATAAATGATCAGTTACAGTCCTCTCAAACAGGTAGCATTCAATAAAGAAACGTTACTATTATAAATTGCTATGAAAATAGTGTAGCGGTCAGTTATAAGAGAGAATATAAACTCATGCTGGAGCCATTTTAGTGATACCTGAGAGATACAGTGTATTCCATCTGGCCTATTATTTATTTAGCTGTCACATATTATCTATTTTAACTTAATTTATTTTGCATTCATGCATTGGGTGAACAATTGCAGTAGATAATTTATAAGATCTTCCTAATCCTAATGTTACATGGAATAAATAGTGGTTGATAGAAGGCCAAGTATTTGGGTCACATTTACTACTTTTAGTAGGACTATATTTATGGTACTTCATAACAGAACACTTTCTCCTTTTATTTATATAACTGGACTTCTTTTAAAACATAAATTAGTAGGTCTCCCTTTAAATTTTAATTTTTTAAACATGTTTTTAAGTATGTTTTTGTTGATTTTAGATAGAGGAAGAGAGAGGGAGAGAGAGAGAGA
>NW_006360204.1:0-675 GCF_000327345.1 Myotis davidii
CCAAAGCAGGGCAGTGGTCCAGTATAAAATAGCATTCTCTAAAGCATGTTAGTACTATTTCCCCGTCACTAAACTTTGTACTTTGCAAAGTTTAAGCTCAAAGTCCCATCACTGTCTACATGGCATACTTTTATAAAATGGAAAATGCCAGCCACATTGTGAACAATAAATTTGGGAAATCACTGAACATCACACAGCCTCCCTATGCTACTTACACTGAAACTCCTAACTTTGATCTTTTCACATTTTCTAGGCGATGGGGAAAAGGCAAAAGTTCTGAAATATGTACTGAGATTCACTCTAGAATACGCGATATATTCGTTTGATAAAAGTAATGGATTGGCTACTTTTCCAGATGTGCTGGCACAAATTCTACTAAGGCACAATACCTGATACCAAAGTAGACACTTTTTTTGAGACATCATGAAATGTGCAGTCCTTCGGATTAAGTGGCACTTCCTTTAAAGATTATCTTTCCTTTTGGGAAGAAATAAAGAATTAAATTAGAATATTTTTGTATTCACTAATGACTTTTAGTTTATACAACTTTCGAAACAAGTTATATGGTATCCGTTGCATTTTTAATTATAATAAAATAAGTGAAATGGTGATGAGGTATAGCTAATGCTTCAGATGACTCTTACAATATGGATACAGTTTTAATTTAAGTATAAT
>NW_006360205.1:0-674 GCF_000327345.1 Myotis davidii
ATGGGTTTATGTTGCCACATAAATGAAGCATTTGGATGCTTTTCTTTGTCACTTTTCATCCGTACATTATCTGTACTTTAGCTACATCCTTAGCGTTGTTGTTGAGTCTCTCTCTTTAAGATCAAGGTCACTGCACTTTTCCTTTGCACTTTTCCTTTTGCATTCTTTCAAATTCCCAGCCCAGGCCCTGCCCTCAAGAGGGATCAGTAAATATTGCCTGAATGATTAATGATGAATAACCAAGAGAGTATCAGATAAAGTCCTTTGATTGCAACTTCTTCATGGCTTCAAATTGATCTGGAAGACAATGCCTTAGCATGCATTATCTAATATCACAAAAGTGGACCCCCAACGCCCATTTTATGTCAAGTTTAGGAGAATTCTGGGCAACCATTGGCTTTCCATCTAATGTTTTTAAGAGTGTTAATTTGAATTATAAACAGTTGATGGCAACAGTCTACTACTTTCTACTCAATCTACCAACTATGTGATTCCACAGTACAAATGAGGTAATAGAGAGGAACTTGGGGCAAAATATCTTTCTATATCTCTTTAAAACATGATTGACCCGGCTTAGTACATTATTCTTTTAACACTTGAAGTATGATATTTCACTTTTATATGCTTTGCATTATTTTAAATAAAACATACATACACGTAATTATTGAAAAAAA
>NW_006360206.1:0-675 GCF_000327345.1 Myotis davidii
TTATTTCCTCCAAGTCTTCTAGGGATTGCGCTATGTACATAAGGCTTCATCTTGGCTTTCCCACTTCAAGCACAGCATTCAGGTTTCTTGGTTCTGCTAAGTCAGTTTTCACTTGTTCATTTGCTTTCTGCTTCTAAAAGCTTGTTATTTCTCATTCCCCAGCCTTTTATGCTTTTTTGTTTCATCCATTAAACTATTTCATCTTTGTGAGGATTAGGAAGTAGATTTTACTTCTGCCATTTCTAACTATAAGGTATATGTAACTTAATGTTTCATTAATAAAGCATTGAATCATGGACTTCTAATCAAGAATATTCCTTGAATGATATGAGCTCTAACCTATTACCTAGTCTAGGAAACTCCTTCTGACAGCCAAGCTATTCATCAGCAGGTGAGTCCCTAAACATTTAGAAGACTGTATACAATCTTTCCATATTCATTCAATAAACAATTATTTTGTGACTGTGATGTATCTGGTATTGGAGATAAAACAGTGATCGACATACAATCCTATCTTCATAAACTATCCATACTGATAATGAATTCAAAAAAAGTAAATATAATTATTAGAATGGCTTTGATATAGTTGGCAACAGGGGAATCCAGAATTAGGGTATCTACTATGATCTTAATGGGTAAAAATTGAAAGCATTTTAGAAGTTAATATTTCCAAGA
>NW_006360207.1:0-675 GCF_000327345.1 Myotis davidii
GTCAATGCATGTATTTAAATTTCTCCTGAATATCCAAGCTCTGCTGCCTGCTTTCACTCATTTTACAGCCTATTTCATCAGCATAAACAATTAGTTTTCTTGAATAAATGTAGATATTTGGTTCAGAGGCTCTCAAGGCACAATTCACATGCATGCATGGAAACTGTTTAACCAACTTGCAACTAGTTAGAAATCTGAGAAACTAAGAACATTCTCTTTTGATTAGGAAAAAGAACTCTTCCTTATTGAAATTCTAGTGGCTGTGTCCTCATTTTCTAGTCTGATGTTTTCATTTTGAGGCTGCCTGTGGCCCAGGCTGCCTCTACAGTGTTTGCTTCCTAGTGGGCTTCTGAAAGACGTGTTAACAATCACCCAATGAGAAGAGCAACACTCACTCAGTAAAAAGGTCTAGTGTTGATCACAGCTTATGAGCCTGGAGGCTGCAGCACAGAGGAGGCCTAGGAGTTAGAACACTGATTGATGGTGGTTGTTGAGTTTGTTTATTTCTATCATTCAAAGCTATAACAGAAGATATGATCAGTTTCTGTTTTGTTTTGTGTTTCTTATAATTAGTTTATCTTGTCAGCAATCTAATCAGGGAATTGGTTTTAAAAATTCACAGGCACAGAGATTTCTAATGTAGATACTTTCCAAAGCTAAGTAGAACAAATTTTT
>NW_006360208.1:0-674 GCF_000327345.1 Myotis davidii
GAATACCTAACTGGAGATTTCAAGATTCAGGATGAGGCGAAACTGAAGTTTGCTGCTTAGCCAAAACTTAATTTAAAATTCTTTGTTATTTTAGGAAGAAATTCAAGGAAAGGTTGTTTTAAGTAACCAGTTTCCAATCCACATAGCATCCTTGAAGTCGTTAGAAAACATATAAATTTCTCCTGAGACTCAGGCCAGGAGAAACTTATATCAGTCCAAGTTCTACCTGTAATTTTCCCCACCGTGTCCTCCCTCCCATCAGAGTTGGCACCCCGGGCCTGGAGGTAATGCCTCTGCTCTTTAGTTTCTTCACTTGGAAAATCAAGGCACTGTACCAGACTCATGGTTTTTGAGCTTCATGCCACTGAACCTTCATTGTTCCATAGAAATCGGGGACTTTGATCGAGAAAGGACCGGGGACAAGTAGGAGTGATGTAGGTGGGACTCAGGCCCCATTTCCCACGTCCAACAGAGCATTTGCTCTTTTTCTGGTTTATGAGCTGGTTTTCCAAAAGGAATTTTTAAAAAGAATATAGTAGTTTTTAAAAGTTGGAAAACTTTTAAACTGCAGGGTATATAGACTTTTGCCAGCATTAACATTTTATGAAACTCTCCCAGAATGATATTTTAGGTACTTTCTTGCCTGATAGATCCTCCCTTCCCCCAACTGGTGG
>NW_006360209.1:0-675 GCF_000327345.1 Myotis davidii
ACTGAGCCAAACCGGTTTTGGCTGCGTTTTTCTTAATATAAAACCAAAATATTATAGAGAAGGCAAATATCATAGAAAAGGTAGTGTTCCATTTGACACTTCTCCAGATCTCCAGAAGTAATTACTATTAACAGACTGTTTCTTTGCCTTTATGTACCTGTACACGTGACCATGTTTCCTGCAGACATTGGCCCTCCTGCCAATGATGTAAACACACAAATATATATCTTAAGAGAATGATAAATAGATAGGGACTTGGAGAGGGTCAAGTGCAGACTACATGTGACTACTACCCTCAGAAGGCAGTCCTTTCTGAAGCACAGACATGGCACCAGAGACTTGAGTGAAGTGAGGGGTAAAGTCAGATAGGAAAACTAAGAAGAAACTGGGAATGCTTAAAAATAGGGATACGATACTCAAGTGGAATTGGAAGGAGATAGATTACTTCAACCACCTTGCTTTTTGTTTATTTGTTCATCTGTCAAGTACTTGTCTATGTCCTGTGCTAGGACCTGGGAATATAATGATAACAAGGCAGACAGGGTTCTACCCTCATAGAGATTATATTCTATGGAGGAGAAAGAAATGATAAGAAACATTGTCTATAAAGTCCAAAGGTCTGAAAGAGCTTGAGCATTTGAGAAACAGAAAATCCATTGGAATTGGGGTCTAGTG
>NW_006360210.1:0-675 GCF_000327345.1 Myotis davidii
AATGAAGCTGACTAATATTCATTCATTTCATGTTCATCGAATTACATATCTACAAGGTAGATGAACATGAATTATTTCATACATAAATTGTAAAACAAAACAATCCCAATCCACACCAAACTCACATTACAATACATTGTAATTTCAACACTTTTAAATTAAGATCTTAAAATCCCTTAATTAAAAGAACTTTTTTATTTTTTAGACTAGAAAATTAGCAACAGTTTGGAATAAGATGTACTACTATATGGTGCCTTAGTTGAATTTGAATAGATAAAGTATTAAGATGACATCTATTTAAATAAGCGATATTTTGTTCTGAGAAATAGCTGGTGGTGAATATGATTTCCATTTACATCAGATATAGCTTCATAAGCATTTTTTCATGCAAACTGGTTCATTTGCAAATTTAATTGATATTCAAGTACAAATGATACTAAAAACAGCATCTTTTCAAGATTTTCTATGACTTTAATTTATTATATATTTTTCCAGATATTTTAACCTAGCCCTTGTTAAACTTTTGCACTTGCATAGCTTTTCAACCTGCTGGTCCTGGGAGAATCTGACATAGCTCCCTGGATGCTAAGCACGTAGGCACTCCTTTAGAATAAGTTAATAGTCTAGGTTTTGGAAAGCATCAATTATGTTTTACATTTGAATGAAAATGAAAAC
>NW_006360211.1:0-675 GCF_000327345.1 Myotis davidii
TTGTTTGTTTGTTGCTTAAGGCAGTTTGAGGTTTGGGTTTTTGTCTTTTGTTTATTTGTTCTTGTTCATTGCAAACAGTATATTCTAATTCGTTACAGGTCCCTGGTGGCACCAAGATTCTGTGGTCCAACTAGCTTTTGAACTTAGATGAGTTATTTTTTTCACATAGTGTCCTACTTCCCTCAACTGTGAAACAGAAATGAAAACAGGTGTCCTGCCCAACTTGCAACGTTACACAGCAGAGAAAATATAGTGACAGCACTTTCAGAAGCTGATACCAGGAGAGAGTGACAGCAATTTCGCACGTGCAAGCTACTGTTTTTGCATAACTTGCACGTTGTCTTAATCTGCATGTGCCTCCAAACTGTACGATTCAACCACAGATAATTTTAATGTAAAGTCGATTGGTACGTTTGCTGTTCCCCTTTTCTTTGAACTCCTCCACCATTACTCATGCCTGGCATCAGGAGTGAAAGGGAAACAGTGGTTGCTCATGAGATCAGGTGCAGGCTGTAAGAACGATGCAGAAATATGACATTAGGTCCTACAGAGCGCACTTAGCCCACAGCTTGGGAAAATGCAGGGAGGTGTGACCGGGTTTCCTTTCACTCACCCAGCTTTCTTTCTTTATACTTTCACTAAAGGCCCGGTGCCCAGATTCGTGCACATTGAAAG
>NW_006360212.1:0-675 GCF_000327345.1 Myotis davidii
GCTGGGAAGGAAATGGACCAGAGTTCAAATAAGGACAAGTCACATGTTACCTGCAATTCAAACCCTCCAGTAACATCCTGCTGCGCTTCCCCATTACCAGAGGTCCCTGCGCACACTGTATCTCTTCTGTGCCATGCCTCCTAGAGAGAAAATTGCCAGAAACATTCCTAATCTCAGTCTAACTGGCCATCTAATAAATTGCCAAGAGGGTAGAACTCTTTTCCTTTTATTAAGTATGAAGTACACTGGTGTTTGAGGCTCCAGTAAAAAGTGCATATCACCCCCCACCTCCCATTCTTATTCTGAAAAGAATAGGAGAATGGAGTTTTTGCTCAAGCTTGAAATGAGAAAAGGAATTGGAGTCCTGAAACCACACTGCTCTTCCATCCAAACTCCCATAACCAGCCCCTCTTCCAAGAAAAGAACTCAAATATGAATAAATAACTTTAAAGAAAAAGATTTAAAAAATAATATCCAGTATAATCTAAAATCAAAAGTGAAAATGGATTGAATAGTTATTCCTTTAGGGAACATCCTTTGGCAACCATTTAATCCATTTTTTCTAAAATGTAAACAACTATTTTCTAAATATTTTTACACAAACAAGTGGAATTCTTTTAACATTAAGTATAAAAAGTACTAGCTTCCTAAGAGATTTTAAAAGAATATAGAGAG
>NW_006360213.1:0-676 GCF_000327345.1 Myotis davidii
CTTTATTTAATGCTTATAAACATGTAGCTTAAAATGAACTTAAGCCTGCTAAATACAGGCACGCACCAAACAAAACCATAATGATGCTCCCTTTATCAGATCACAAGACAGTGCACAGATATTTCCTTAAGTGCCAATTAATGACATCACAACTGCATTTCATTTTGTGAACACCTGTTTAAAAAGCCAGATCATTAACATGTCTTTCATGTGTTGCCAGGGAGGAAAATAAGCCATCAACCTCCTAAAGAAAAGCTTATAGTTGGCTCTTCTTTTGTAAGGCAAGCGACTTGCTTAGCTTTGGTTGCCCAGGCATCCATTTCCAAGCAGCACCACCTCAATGAAGGCCATCTTGAGTAAACACATTACCAGCAGGACCATATGAAGCGTCAGAAGCTTTTCCCTCCCCCCCATCGAGGCTCCTTTGTGTTGGAGATCTTGCTTGGATTTTGATAACTGACCTTTGGGTTACTTGTGTTCTCTGCCTGTGCTTTAAATTCTTGCTTGTATGTTTTCAGTTCACCAATAGTGCACCCAGAGAATCCTAGGCCCCCACCCTCAATCTCAATAAAAGCAGAACCTCAGGCACCCTGACTTTTCTTTACCTGAGACCTTTTATTGTACCCCTGGCATGCCATGCATGCTCCAAGGTCTGTAAGTCGTAAACAGTTTTTTT
>NW_006360214.1:0-675 GCF_000327345.1 Myotis davidii
TTCCTCTCTGAAATCAATAAAAACGTATTAAATGTTTTTAAAAGACTCCAGGACTTAAGCACTTTCTAAGCATTCCTTTACCCTGCTGCCACTCCTCCCCTGCCCTCAGACCTGCAGAAGCCCCCGCCCTCACCGTTCGTAGCCGCCTGTCTAGGCAGCAGGAAGTCAGTCCCAATCACCCAACCACCCCACCCAAATGTAGGGCCCTTCCCTCACCCCATGGAGTGGGAGCGGGGACCGGACTCCTTTAGCCTCTGCCCAGAGCTGCAGAGGTCACCAGGACTTCCACACGCAGGGATGCACACAGACTTCTCTCTCCCTCTCTCTTCCCCTTGGGGGCAGCCCCCTCCGGGGCATAGGCAAGGGGAGGACACAGCTGTGCCACCAAGAGAGGCCACCGGCATCGGAGGCTGTCAGGAGGAGGCTGCCGCTGGACCTGAAGAAGCCAGGAGGACTTTCTCAGGGGACGGGCTGAGTAAAAAGAGAAGTTTACTTGAACTTGAAATTGGGGTTGGGTGATTGTACTGCCACTTACGTCTTTATCCTGACGCATTGTCACCTGCCCTGGCTGGACTCTCCCAGAGTCGATCGATTATTGATCAAACTGCCGATAAGTCATCTAGGGATGTACTGAGCAGTATCCGCCAGGTGCTTCATGGGCCTTGCCCTCTGCCA
>NW_006360215.1:0-675 GCF_000327345.1 Myotis davidii
GGGGGGGCATGCCCAGGTGTTTGTTTTTCACTAAGCTGAATATTTAGTGTTCAGATCATTGCATTTGAGAGCTTGTGGTCAATAACAGTCCCTACCTCCCAGGATGAGGATACATAATACATGAAAAGCTCTTTGAAACCTGCTAGGAATAGAATAATCACTGATTGAAAATGAGCAAGTGGTGCTGGCAGTATAAAAGGTGGTTTCAAAGTGGAATCTGTCCAAAGAAATGGTAATCTTGGTATAAGGGAGTCAGAGTGGTATTCCGGTTGGATAGGAAAATAATAGATTTTATATAATTTACAGCACTTTCCTTTCTTCTCAAGTGTGGACCCGGCCCAGTGCTGGGGGCTAGTTAAACCAAAGTGAATAAAACATAGCCCCTGCCTGTGAACCAAAGGCTAGCCAAGAAGAGAAGTTGATTACTCATCCATTCATCTAACAAACATTTCTTCGGTCTCTGCTGTGTGCCAGGTACTAGAGATTTAAGCAACTTTTTCAAGGAATATACAGATAATCCTGAACAGACCTACATAAACAAGCACATCAGAATGCAATGCTGTACCGGGAATATGTGCACAGCGCGATGGGGGAAGGAAGTAGCTATGACCCACCCGCTGGGTAAACGGTGTGCAGGAGACTCCAAATGCACTCACTCTACTTCCATGCCACACC
>NW_006360216.1:0-675 GCF_000327345.1 Myotis davidii
GTCATCTAAAATGGCTCACTATTTCTCTTGACTCTATGTTCAGTGTGGGTAGAAGGTAGTTTATTTTAATAGAAATTGCTATAACAACTGACTGAGAGATTTATTCTCTTCTCTGCCTACAGATTCTAGGATCACCAATGCAATGACTGGGAGAAGGAACAGTACGATGATTATAAAGTTCATTCTCTTGGGATTCTCTGAATTTCCAAAGCTCACCATTGTCCTCTTTTCAATATTCCTAGGGATCTACCTGATGACAGTGGCCTGGAATATGGGCCTCATCACTCTCATCAGGACTAACTCCAATCTGCACACACCTATGTACTTTTTCCTCAGTTACTTGTCCTTGTTGGACATCTGCTATGTTTCTACTACTGTCCCCAGGATGCTCTCAGACTTCTTCAAGAAGCACAAATTCATCTCCTTTATGGGGTGCACCGTGCAATACTTCTTCTTCTCTGGCTTGGGTCTGACTGAATGCTGTCTCCTGACGGCCATGGCTTATGACAGATATGCTGCCATTTGTAATCCTCTGCTTTACACAGCCATCATGTCCCCCACCCTCTGTGTGCAGATGGTGGCAGCATCTAGTGTAACTGGATTCTTTGGCTCATTTATCCAAGTTTGTGCCTTACTTCAGCTGCATTTCTGTGGGCCAAACATCATCAACCATTT
>NW_006360217.1:0-675 GCF_000327345.1 Myotis davidii
TTTTTGCTAGGCCTGCTCAACCTTATGCTTTGTGCGTCTGTTAGGACCCAGCTCATAATGGGCATTTCTGGCAACATGGTAACATCGTGTCCCACGTCCAGTTCTTCCACCACATTTACCAGGATCCAGTAGTGCACAGGTTGTTTTTCAAAAAGAGTACAATTCTCTGCTGCAGATGGCATGGCCTTGCTCCTGAACCCTAGGGTCCTCTATTGTAATTCTCCCACTGGATCTTCCTTAAACATTATGCAATGTGTTTCCCACCACTGACACCTCCACACCGTAGGGTCTTCTGGATCACCCTAGAACCTTTTCGTGCTCTGGCTGCCAGAGCAATATTCCTCAGTGTGAAATAGTCCTTGAGAAAGTAAATATTCCCCAGAGGGAATATTCCCTGAAACCTCACTGGCTTTTGTGTTTTCTTCTTTATGACTGGAAGTGCAAGATGAAATAATTTGTCTTTTATTTTAGAGAATATGTACTGGCAGATTCCTGAATACTGACTGGTTTGAAAGTTTTTACTTATGTCTTGCCCTCTGGATCATACATGTCTTATGAAGGCATTCAGCACGGTGGGCCTTGGAGAAAGGGCTGGGAGGAAATGTATGAATCAAACAGAGACATCTGGTGTCAGAAAGTAAGAAAGCTATCAGAGGCCAGTGAGTGGTGTTAAAA
>NW_006360218.1:0-675 GCF_000327345.1 Myotis davidii
GGGGGCTCTAATCTGTGTTATTCTCCCTCAGGACTGGGCTGAGGGAGGCTCAGGCTCTGTGCTTCCCAATGACAAGAGACAGGAAATGTGAACCGTCACTCCCAATGGGATAGGCCACTTGAGTATAACTGACTAAATCACAAGCCGTGCCCAACCTCAAAGGAGCAGTGGAAGTGCCCCTACTATGTGCTGGGAAGGGGAAATATTGGAAATATTTGTAGAGCAGCACTAAAAATGCCCACATTGGATTATATAATGAAAGGACTGGGGTAAGTGTACAGATGAAAATAAGAGAAAAATAAGGTGAACAGATGGAGCAATGAGCACCTTTCAGGGAATAAGAGAAAGCTCTTGCCTTTTTACTCCTAGGTCTCTAGTTAAACGGTTGTTGGGATCAATTATTCAGTGGTTCTTCCTGTAAGCAGCACCGTTAAGGCTTCTCCTCTGGATGCATTAACGCTTTGACACAACCTGGGGTTTCGCTGGGTCCATCAGGAGAGACGAGTCCATTGCTATTACAAAAGCAACTTAGTCTGAGCAGGGCCAGCCTCCCACGTCTCACTTTCACCGTGGGGAGCAAGTCCCACCAGGTTAGAGACTTTCTCCAAAAAACACAGAAGACAGCCCTCTTGGTCTCCTAGGACTGTGCCTGCACAGGGATAAAAATCCCTTCTG
>NW_006360219.1:0-675 GCF_000327345.1 Myotis davidii
GATACCATTTGAATGTGGAAATTAATGAGCAGGAGAAAGAGAAACCAGTGGTCCTCGGTTTCTACTGTCTCAGGAAACCTAACATTCTTTCCTCACAGAAATCTAGAAGGTGTGTATGGGATGGGAGCAGAGCACAGCAGCAGGGCTATCTGAGTCTACTAGACTGATATTTAAACTAGCATGAGACTCACTGTCTGTGCTATCAGGGGGAGAGGAGCTCCAGAATGGCTGGCCCAAGGTAGGGGGATACTTTGACTCTTTCTAAATTGAGTACTATATTTGCATGATTGAAAATGTCAGTGGTATAAGCATGAATATTTATATACTAAGGCATTTTCATCAGTTTGTGGACATTTGCCAGATATTTAAAATCTTTTGGAATGACTAACCCACGAACCTACACTACTAATTTTCAAAACTACCACACAATATAAAATAAGTCCTAATAATAGCTTTGACAGATTTAATAAAGGACACAAAGGAAACTTGTAATTTGCACAAGCGAATGTATACATATGTATAACTGAGAAATAAATTTGGAAGACGTTAGCCTCCCATCTGTACCACAGAGATAAAAATGCAGAAAAATAATTTACCAACTGTCAATAAATAATTTTAAATGTATTATCATGTTCTCATCTTAAAATAAAATTTCCAGTGCCCAAAATATTTTTT
>NW_006360220.1:0-675 GCF_000327345.1 Myotis davidii
TGGGGATCGAGTCTGCAACCTGGGCATGTGGCCAGACCGGGAATCAAACCGCAGCCGGGCAAATTATGGATTCTTAAGGAATAAATTTGGTGAAAGATGTGCAAGACTTGTACCCTGAAAGCTACAAAACATTGCTGAGAGAAATTAGGCAGACCTAATCAAATGGAGAATTATACCATACTCATTTGTCAGAAAAATCTCAATGTTATTTAGATACCATCCTCCCCAAATCGATCTATATATTCAGCATATTAGCCGCTCAAAATTCTTGTAAGCTTTTAGGTAGAAATTGATACGCTGATTCCAAAGTTCATATGGAAATTCAAAGGACCTAGAATAACCAAAAGCACTTCAAAAAGAAGAAAAATGTTGGAGGATATAACGGTCTGATTTCAGTCCTTACTATAGAACAATGATTTTCAATGCTTTCATCTCATGGCACACATAAAACTAATTAATAATCTTCTGTGGCACACCAAAAAGTATTGTTTTTGCCAATTTGACCAAAAAAGAGGTATAATTTCAATCATTCATAGATGGCTATCGTGTTGGCTATTACCACTTTTTTTCATCCTTACCCGAGGATATGTGTGTGTGTTTTTTTAATTACTGATTTGAGAGAGTGAGAGACATCAATCTGTTGCCTCTTGTATGTGCCCCAACTGGGGATCGAAT
>NW_006360221.1:0-675 GCF_000327345.1 Myotis davidii
AGTTTATCAGAAAAAAGAAGACATGTTCAGTTAGAGGTCTGACAATAAAATACCCAAGGGGTCACCTGAACAGGGTGTAAGGAAGAACAGCAGTGGATATGAAGGTTTGTGAAATATGCAGAGGTAAAAACATAAGAGTTAGATTTATTTAGAAAAGAGATAGTGCTTTTCTTTTCTTCAACTGCATGGTAGAAATTATGAGCCATTGGATTTTGTTTCCCCTGAGAAGGGACAAGAGTTTTCATTTTTAAATGTATGACCCCCGTCCACAGACACAGGCACCTGTGCCAGGGCTACGGGTAGCAGGGGTAAGGAGGGGGCCCGGGCTTCTTTTTCAGGGGACATCCTGGATGCTCCTTTACTGGACAGGTTTGCAGGGAGACTGGGAGGTAGGTGAAATCTGGCTTTTCTTCTGCACAGAAACCAAGAGATGAAATGTTCGTGAATCTCTTTTTATGGGATCAGTGTATAGAGTATTGATTGACTCTGTAATAAAACGCCAAACTTTTAATGTAATGAAGAGCTTTTGAGACATTGTGGTTTCTGATCTCTGAAGAAAATTTTAGAACTATATATTTTGTTTGCTATACATTTAAAATGATTAGGCTTAACTAGATTAGTTATAACAGTAAGCATTTATATATATTTTAGTGAATTATAAAAATATAATTAGGG
>NW_006360222.1:0-675 GCF_000327345.1 Myotis davidii
TTCCCCAAATAGCTTATAGTGACCTCTGTGATTGAAACTTGTACTTGTCTGCACAGGACCCCATTCTCACCTCATTACCTCTCTTGCCTCCTCTCCTACTGCACTCCCACTTGCTCACTCCTTTCTAGTCTTACTGGTCTTTTTTGCTGGACCTTGAACACATGAAGGCTACTCATTTGCAGTACCCTCTTGCCTGGAATGCTCTTCCCCCAGATATTCAATAGCTCATTCTCTTTCTTCTTCCAGGTTTCCATTTAGTCACCTTTTCAGAGTAAACTTCCTACCATCCTATTTAGTATTGCAATTCCCTCTCTAGTCCTTCTCTGTTTTCTTTCTCCCTAGTATGTAATCAAATCTAACATGTTTTAGAAACAAAGATTACAAATCTCCAGAATAACAGATATTGTATGTAAATTAATGAGGGCTGACTTAAACAAACTTATAATAAAGGTAGCAATACCTGAAAAACAGGTAAAATTAAGCTAAAATAAAACAAAAAGAATCTAAATTATTCAAATTGTATTGAATGAACTCATAAAAGTCAATTTTTCTAACTACCAATACCAACAAATCATTATGCTTGTTAGTTCTACACTCAATTTGTAGCATGAAGTGAGTAATCTACCATACTGTGCAATTTATCTTATTTTTTAAAAAATGTATTTTATTGATTTT
>NW_006360223.1:0-675 GCF_000327345.1 Myotis davidii
AGAACACAAAAGATGTGTCTGTCCCAACAGTGAACCCATTGTCCAATTTAGAGGGGCTAATATTTATTGTCTATTATGTATTCTACATGTGTTTAATGCTTGCCTAAACCTTTTGGTTAGGGCCTCATATTGCAGGAACTAAGAAGATTTATAACTGGCTCAAGTTTGCATCACAAATTAAAAGAAGAGTTGGGATTTGAACTCAGGCTGTCTGAGTTGAGAACCGATAGTATGAACCATTAATCTACTACCACTGTCATTGAAGAGCCAAGGCTATGCGCACACAATGTAAATGTAAAATTATAGATCGTATGGACAGGAGGACCATTTAGGAATGGTAGACAGAACTAGGCACTGAGAGTTCCCAAACAATAAATGCACGTGAGTATGAGATATAAGAGGAGCAGCATTCTTTTATGTACCCCATTGTCTGGAATTCATAGCCTCCAAATCTACTCCTTGCAGGGTCTATGCCCTACCTCCTTGAGAGGCACTGGAATCATTTATTTGCTCTAAGTGACATTGTGATGACTGTGGGACCCAGAGATGACATTTTCCTTGACACCCTTGCATGATGATTTTCAAGACAACCCACAGGGTAGGGCAAAAGTAGATTTACAGTTGCTCATATGGGAAATAGTGCAATAATTAATAAATAATAATCCAAGAATAAAC
>NW_006360224.1:0-675 GCF_000327345.1 Myotis davidii
TCTATCCACTGAGCCAAACCAGCTAGAGCTGATACATTTTTTTTGGTTTTAATCCTTAGTGTCGGTGTCTTTAGATTTCAAGTTCATATTGCCACTGAAATTCTATTTAGCTTTATGTAGGAGGAAATATTTTAACGGGACATCAGTCTATATCTAAACAGTGTCCCTGATGTTAATATGTATCCAAAAATGCATACTGTTCGAAATACTGTATTCAAGAGATACACTATTTAATTCAGATTTCTGATCTTAGGCATTAAAAAAATGTTAGTATAGCTGAGTTTTAACTGGAATATGTGTCATTTGATAGTCCAATTACAAGTTCTGTTATAACAAGAACTACTGAAACTTGTTTTCATATTAAAGACCTTCAACTCCAAAGGAGAATGTTGCTCATTTTTCTATGAACTTTTCCCCCTCCTGGACTATTTTATGGAGAGGGTTCGCTGGGGGGTTAATTTGAAACTTAGAACATCAGTCCCTTGTTTGTTTCCTGAGTGGGCAAAAAAAGAGAATGGTGGGATGTCTTAGTTAAGAATTACCCATGTAGGGACTTAACATATATTTTAGGAGGAATATGAGTAAATATAAGTTCATAGGCAGAACTTATTTACTGATAGGGCAATGGCCCTGTGGATAACTTTTAGGTCAGTGATGGCGAACCTTTTGAGCTTG
>NW_006360225.1:0-675 GCF_000327345.1 Myotis davidii
TTTTTTTTAGAAAAAATTAAGTAAGACTGTAATGAATATCTTTGTGTGTGAAATGTTATAATTCTCTTGTTATGAGTAGAATTAGATGAAATATATAAACACTTGACACTCTTGATAATTGATGCCAAAATATTTTAAGAAACATTGCACAATTTATGTTCCTTTTGGTAGTCCATAGAAATAACTCCTAGTTATTGTTAAAACTGAAGGTAATTCTTAACCAAGGAATGCCCTGAGCAAGAAATGTCTTCCTTTCCTAGATTTTGCTGGTAGGTTCTAATCATTTTCTAATTGTGACTAAAACACATAACCATTAAAAATTATGACTTCATTTATTCATAAATGTCAACTCTAAGAAATTAATATATAATTTTTTCATTGTTTAAATCATATTCAGACCTTATATAATTTTGATCTCAATACCTGGTGTTAACATGCTAATGTTTTTGAGATACTAAGAACGTTATCATTTGTACATATTCTTAAAATTTATATTCAATCTGTTTCTAAAAACTTGGTCCAAATTCATCTGCCTGATTCCTGACTACTCATAAAGGTAGGGATTATTCCCCTAGTTTCTTCGTGAATTCTGACAGTAGTTTGGAAGTTTCTAGAAAGTTCTTCATGGTCCTAATACTCTGAGTATTTTGACTCAGATAGGTTATAGCAGCATTT
>NW_006360226.1:0-675 GCF_000327345.1 Myotis davidii
AACTTTTGGGAAAGTGGGCCTAATTTATCATTTTATTTCTCTTATATAAGTAAAAAGCAGTATCTTGTAAGAATGAATAACTGAAAGCATCACCAATTTTTCTCAAATTCTGTTATTTTTTAAATAGCAAATAGGAATTTCAATTGGAATGAGACATATGATCTTTTTCTCTACAAAAGCTGCTTGAAGATTACTGCATTAATTTAATGGTAAATATTGGAAGTAAAGGAAATATTTCCTTTTCTGCCTTAGATGATGATCAGCCTCCCAACTAGTGCTTTTCATTCATATGGTACTTGAGTAAAAGACCTATCACATATATTAGAGAATTTTAAATCATGTTTGTTCTTTCTGAGCCAGAATTTTCCCAGGGAAAAACACTTGTTTGCAAACATCTGAAATTCTAGGATAAAAATTATTTATATTAATGAACTACAACCACAAACTTAAACATGGGCAAATCTCAAACATAATACTGAGTAAATAAAAGCAGTTATAAAGTAATATAGACACTATGATTTCATCTAGGTACAATACAAAAAAGTCAAAACAAATATTATTACATACATGGTAAAATGTAAAGAAAAACAGGAATTAATTATTCCCCACAGAGAATGATTGTCTCATCAAATAACAGCTACCTTTAGACCAAAGGTTGAGGATATAATTGGAGAA
>NW_006360227.1:0-674 GCF_000327345.1 Myotis davidii
TCTGTGCTATGACCTGATAGTACTTACCCAATACATAACTTTGTGTGCTGCCCAGCACATATTGGAGGATCAACAGAGAATCTTAACTAAAGCCTTGGCTACTGCTTCACCTATAGAATCATTTGCATTTATCATCTCAGTTTGAATTTCTCTGAATCAAAGGCAAAACACAATTTCCAAACAAGACTGGACATAAGTTCAAATGAAGTGAATTTGGAGGAAGCTGTTCCCAGCATGCACAGCAAGCTTAGCCTGGGCCAGTTACATGGGGGAGAGGAAAATGCAACTTGGCACAGTAGTGTGTTTCAGATTGCAGTAGGAGGAATTATGGGAAAGCAGTTTAGGCTATATCTGGCTGCCCCAGATCCCCATCCAACATTCATGGTTGGCCCATTGCTTTGAGGCATTAAAAGAGGCACAAGGTGAGGAAATGCATATCATATACCCTGGTCCTCAATTACCTTGTTAGGTACCCAGTGTGAGAAAGATAGCACTTATGAGAACATTGTGAAGGTTTAATACAAGGTAAGAGTCTTTTGAGCACATTCTGTGTGTAACTAAGGCCAATTTCAAAGAAAAATGAGCTTCTCTTAAAAACTGTAAAATAATGGTGCCATTGCACATACTTGGCTCAGCCATTGAAAAGTACCTGGAAGCTGGTTCTGTCCGCAGGG
>NW_006360228.1:0-675 GCF_000327345.1 Myotis davidii
TAGGAAGCCAACCAATTGCTCTTTGTTGACTTTTTAAACAAGTGTGTCACTTGGTGTGACCCTCTATTCCCAGTTTCCCACCCTCCGTGTGAACAAATACTTGGAAAAGACTCTAGGGACTTTGCAGCCAGTGCTGGGAAAGTCACACCTCCCTGCCCCAGCCTCTCATTAAGGTTATGGGTTCAAGTCCACAGTAACTTCTTCCTCTGCACCCATCCTCAACTGTCTGTGGCCATGAGTTTAAATTCTCCTTTATTCACATTTTGCCTTCCCAAACACACGGTAGTTCTTTGAAGACAGGCATGTCTTCACATGAGAGGTGCCTACCTCATACATAGCAAAAATACATAAGGGGCAATTAAACCTCTGAGTGAATCAGAAAGCAGCACTAAAGGCAAACCCTGTGGGTCCTAACATTTGTGCAGCATCTACGATGTGTGAAAATGAATGGGCTCATGGCTGTTCACATGTTGATTCTTTCATTCAGTCAAACATGTCCTGAAGCCACTCAGTTCTTCATGTTGATAAAGGCGTAGATGCAAGAGGCTCAGGGAACAGACCTTCTGCACTAAACCCCACATATTTGTGTGGGCTCTGACTCCTTCCCTATCTGTTATGACACTTTTGGCTTAGAAACAAAGGACAAAACAAAGTTCAAGTGAAGTTCATTGTGTG
>NW_006360229.1:0-675 GCF_000327345.1 Myotis davidii
TCAAACCATGACCTCCTGGTACATAGATTGACGCTCAACTACTGAGTGACACAGCTGGACAATTTTCTTTCTTTTTCACCTTTTTATGACTGTTCTGTAATCTGCCATTCTGAGCTACCCAAACATTGCTAAGCTAATGTTTAAATATTCCACTGAGTTCTAAGTCTTTCAATGTTAATTATGGAGAAAGTACAGTACTTAAGAGAAAGGTAAAAATGAATTACCCACCTGTAATATCCCTTCAATTTTATGATTCCCAGGATACAGAAATGTTTGGTTTTAGTTTCTAATGGCATCTGTGATGTCAAGACTTAATATAAGGAAGCACGCTAAGTGACAATTATATTAAAGATGCCAAGACCAAGGCATCTAAAAAAATAAGTTCACTATGAGGATTGCCTTATGAAAGAAAACTAAAATATGTGCAGTTGTCCAGTGAATGTGCTATACTACAGTGAAACAATAGTGTATGGTTGAAATGTCATTTTTATTTATGTCAAATGTTGTAATTAAAGTATTTAGAAATGAGGAGGTAGAAGAGGGTTAGTTAGGCAGAGACTGGACCATGGGAGGAGGGAAGGGAAGTAGAACTGGGAAGTCTGAGAATAACAGGATCTTGTAAACGTGGAGAGAGCAGCTTGCAGACTGTATCCCAGCGGTTCTCAACCTGTGGGT
>NW_006360230.1:0-675 GCF_000327345.1 Myotis davidii
TTGGAATTCTTTTTCCATCTAGTTCAGAAACTGGAACGAGGCCACAGGTAGAATTTTATTTATGTCTGATCTTTTGATTTTTAGCACTTTGTCCTAGTTTTTAAAGTTCCTTTAATGTGGTTATGCTGTGAAAAAAGTTTAGAGAGCAATACACCTGACTTAATAGGAGTGTGTGTGTGTGTCTATCTGTCTACATATGCACACATGTGTATGAACACACAAGCAAGAGATCGTTCTGGATCACTCTGGTTTGTCACCACTACATTGAAATTTTAGCTTGATTTGAATATTGGAAAGAGCATTTATGTAGATAAATAACTATGGGTCAGGTTTGGTATTTTGGAGATTTATGTCATATGAGGTGTATCTTGGAAGGAGCTTTGTTTTATGATCACTTTACTTGTGTTTGATGACAACTGAAGCTACATATCATACATTTGCTGGTTTGACTAGAATTGCTTCCTCCCCTATCCAAGGGGTGGCAGCAGAGCAAACGCCATATTGTCATTAATCAACTTGGGGAAAGCATCACAAAGGTTGTGAACCAGCCCTCTAGATTTTGAGTAGAAACACCAACATTTGGAGCTATAACATGAGCTGACAATCTGGAACTAACTTTTTGTTTTGCTTTGGTTTTTGCTGTTGTTAATCCTCACCTGATATTTTTTTCCATTG
>NW_006360231.1:0-675 GCF_000327345.1 Myotis davidii
TACATCCCTGTGTGTTTAATCCCCTGAGGTCTGGGGGTTGTTTGTCACAGCAGCATAACCTACCCTGTGCAGGCTAAATAATCTGCTTTGCTCCGGCAGGTGAGCGTTCAAAGGCTCAAGGTTGTACAGGATGCTTTGGGCAAAGCAGGAGTTGCCAGGGGCTCAACCTGGTCGTAGATAAATCTCCAGTGAAGATCCTGGGGCGTTTGGCTTTCAGGGGCGGAGCTCCTTATAAATCCTACAGGGCAGCTATAACACACCTATCTAATGCAACAAAAGAAGCGAACGTGAGGCATAGAACTGCTGAAAATAAACCCATTGTGTCGGACGGGTGGTGGGTGCATGTACCCAAAACCAGTTGCTTCGTCTTAGGCAAGTTTGTCTTGAGCCATCCTGCCAGCAATTAAGTAACGAAGCTGCGGTCAGTGCCGTCCACTTCCGCCCTGTGACAGTGAAGTGATAATGGAACAAAAAGGAAGCTACTGATTATTTTTCCTATTTTCTCTAATGAGAGGGCACGCGTCCAGAGCGTCCAAAGGGGATTCCACATCCTCAGGACCGAGGGCGATCTTAGCTCTTAGCGGGTGAATCCTAGGGGCTCCCTCCGCCCCCAGCTGTGAATCATAGCCATCATAACCTCCCAGGGCGAAGCCCCTGAGCCCGGAAACCCAGGGA
>NW_006360232.1:0-675 GCF_000327345.1 Myotis davidii
GGGCCTGATGCTTTATTCAAGATTTTTAAAAATGGATTTCCCACTTTAAGAAACTCACTGGAATAATAAAAATACAAGGAATGAGTTTGCAACTTTTCTGAAATCATTGTCAATTCTATTTTGTAATTTAAAAACTCTGATTCCACAGCCTGGTTTTTGAGAGATAAACAGAATTAAACATTATTCACATCTCTGAGGAGAAGTAAATGGTTTAGAAAATTTTTTTGGCCATGATTGATATTGCTGAATATAGCTATCTTTGGGTCCACATGTCTAAATTATCCTTTTTAATTGGGATTTCAATAGTGAATTGCTGTCTTTTGTCATTTTGTTCCCTAAGCTTTATAATAATTAAGACCAGTAACTAATTTCAAGAGGATAAATTGAATGTCGTTTCTTCCTGAAGGAATAATACTACAAATGCTACGTTGCTGTTTCTTCTGATTTTATTTTGTGACTGACTCATTAGGAATTCTCTGTGGATTTCCTATGAGCACCAGTTTTCCTATGAGCTGTTCAGTGAGTTGCCAGTGGATGTTAGAGAGTTCCCTTTTTTCCTAAGCATTTCAGATTATTTGGTCAATGGATTCCTTTCATTGTGCAGATAACTCTAAGCCTTTCAGCTGAAGAAGCAACACATGCAAACATATATTTAGATTAGTAAAAAATAAAAAA
>NW_006360233.1:0-675 GCF_000327345.1 Myotis davidii
GGGGAGACACCCCTAAACCCCAAGCCTGAGCCTTGGTTCATAAAGGATGAGGCTCACTCCCTAAGGGAGCCCCTGGGGCTTTCTGGAGAAGAAAGAACATGTTCAAAAGACAAACAAGGAAGGAAAAGGCTCTATTCAGGACAAAAAGGCAAGGAAGTAAATATGCAAGTAAAAGATCTTATCTCTGACAAAAGAAGAGCTTGCTCTTACAGAAGAGAATGCCAGAACAGGCCCACGGATCCTGTTAGTGCAGGGCCAGCATTTCAGGAAGAATCAACTGCATCACAGTTCTCCCACGGAGATAGGAAAACTCTGGCCTAACGACTGATGTCCTTCTCAGCTTTCTCAAACGAATGGGAGAGCTGATAGCCGCCACTGGGCACTTCTGCCCCTCACCTATGTGGGCAGTAGATCCTGTCTCCCATGATTGGCGCCTCCGTGTCTTGGACCCAGCCCCAGGCAGTGCCTCAGAACCATTACAAAAAGTGTCAAGCAAACAGCAACTCGGGAAAACACTTTAACTCTCCTTTCTCCTCAGGGTAACATTTTATAAAGCTTGATTTACAAATATTTTAATTAGCAAACCATCCACTGCATGTCTAACAGATGTTCTATGAAAGAAACAAGAATTAAAATGTCTTAGCATCTTAAAATATGGAAAAGGAATGTAATGAG
>NW_006360234.1:0-675 GCF_000327345.1 Myotis davidii
AGATTTTTTTATTGCAGAAATACTTCGTGGTTATAGGTGGAAAGGAGAAAAGTTTAAAATAAGTGATCATTCACACACTATGTTGGAAATCATTATACATATCTTTATATGTATCCTTTCAGATATGCTCACAGTATATATACATATATACTTATCTATATTTATAAACCATTTTATGTTATAGTAATAGAATATAAAAATATTTCTGGAATATTATACCTTCTAGTAACTTTTGTCCTGCTCCATCCTAAATCATATCATTTGGCTGTAGTAAATGGACATGAAATTAATTTGTTTTCTGCTTTATGAACAATTCTATGACGATCATCATTGTATAGGTACCTCGATACATTTATTCAATTCGTTTTGAATCAATTCCTGCCAATAAAATCAGTTTCAAAAGTTACACATATTCAAAATTTTAGAATGTATGAATTTTGACTCATTTGATTGAATTTCCTTGGAATTTTTATTTGGATCTCATCTGATTTGTAGACTCATGCCCTGGCTCCTTTATCGCGTATGTATTGAGTGCCTCCTATGGGCCAGGCACTAGAAACACAGTGCTCAATCCAAAGAGCTTGTCATGATGGCTTGTTTGCATGAAAGAGTCAAGCCAGCTAGCACATGCATAATGTGAAATCAGGATGTGCTGCGTGCTCTGAACTAAAGGTA
>NW_006360235.1:0-674 GCF_000327345.1 Myotis davidii
AATTGTTCTAGAAAATACTGACCTTGATAGAGGTTAAGTAACTAACCCAAAGTCAGATAGCTATTAAATGTAAGAGCTATACTTCAGACCCAGCCCATCTGACTCTGAATTGTTGCACTTAACTGGTGTACTATACTGAGTGGGAGCTAATGTTCAGATGTTCACGAATGGTGTTAGCTCTGAAATCACTGCGATTATTTTGCTCTGAGATAGTTGGCTGAAACCAGCTGCTTCTCAAGAACAGTAACTGCATTCTCTGTAACTGCCACCTGGTATCATTTCCCTGATATATACAGTGATTTTATATTTTAAAAATCTATAACATTTTCTTCAAAAGCCATTATTCACTATTATTTTAATGTCTTTGTACCACTTTACAGATCTGAACATATTTATGTGGTTATAAAGTATACATTATTGCATTATGTATGCCAAGTATACATCTTTGCATTATGTTTATTTCAAATAAGCACAGGGGACTTGAACAGGAGTGGCCCATGGGTGGAGAGCAAAACTAAGAAAGCATGGCAGCCTGCAAGCCAGGTGAGGAAAGACTATCAGGGAGAGGCATCCTTTTCAGTCACCTCCCCTGGATGTACCAGAATTTACTTCTCTTTCTACACTAGTGTTCATTTAAGTTGCTTCTGATTTTTAACTACATGTTGTCAATAAAA
>NW_006360236.1:0-675 GCF_000327345.1 Myotis davidii
CTAAAATCAATAAAACCATATTTTTAAAAAATTGTCAACATAGGAAAAAAATAAATTATAATAGGATTTTCAAATTATGAAACAGGAACATTAAAAAAAAGAATGTCTTTGAGCAAGACATTCTGCAGGTATTACATTTTCTCTTCTGGGGAAGAGAATCACAGATTTTGGTATAACTTGCTAAGAGCAACAGAAAGTGGACATTTTGGATTCCATCTGTTTTTCATAAGAAGAAAACATTTCTTATAGCAGAGAATGAAGGTCTTCGGGCCTCTGAAAGGGTTATTCTGAGACATTTCCCACAAAAATGAGTTATTGGTGAAGGAGGCTAGAATGAGGAATGGGGAAGGACAAGGAATACGCATGCAAAGGTCCTGGGATAGAGAATGATGGTGCATATGAGGAGCCGAAGAAGTCACTGCAGCAGGAGCAGAGGGACGCAGAGGGTAATTGGTAGAGATGAGGCTGAAGAAATGCCAGATGCCATAGGGCCTGTTAATGGTTTTGATCTTTTTCTTAAAACAATAGAGAGCCACTGAAGGATATTTAGCAGGAAAGTGATAACAGATGTGTGTTTTTAAAATATCACATTTTCCACAACTTGGAGAAGGGATTAGAGAGGAGCAGAAATAGATGTAGAGAAATAGTTATGGGCTATGGTAATAGTTCTGTGGG
>NW_006360237.1:0-675 GCF_000327345.1 Myotis davidii
ATAATGCTGCAATGAACATAGGGGCACAGATATGTCCTTTTGATAGTGATTCCATTTCCTGCAGATATATACTCAGAAGTGGGATCCTAGATCATATCATAATTCTACTTTTAAATTTTTGAGGGACCTCCATACTGTTTTCTATAGCTGCTGTACTAACTTACATTCTTTCCAACAATACACAAAAGTAGCCTTTTCTCCATGTCCTCATCAACACTTGTTTCTTATCTTTTTTAGAATAGCCATGGAATATTAATTTATTTCCCTTCTCATAAGACAAATAAACTGAGAAACCACATAAAAACATTCTATAATTTCGGGCCTACAACTGAATAAGCTTCTATGTCAGATTCAATGCCATACAGAATTCTTTAGTTATATGGTTTCTTCTAGACCCAAAAGCATGACACTACAATCATTGGATTAATATTGCTCACATTTAACAAATTCCCTACAGTGTGAGTCCTTCAAGGTCATAAAACAAGCTCAAGATAATGTAAATTACTAGATGTTCTGACTTTAAATCCACCTTTTTCTCTCTACTTGTGACACCTCTGATAATACCTGCTCCATATTACACTCCAGTGATTAATGTCCGCATGAATCTCCCATGTTCAACATCAATGCAATCAGTATTTTTGTGACCCACAGTCACATACTTCTTGTTTATAGTCT
>NW_006360238.1:0-675 GCF_000327345.1 Myotis davidii
TGTCATTATTCACAGATGGCATGATATTGTACAAAGTAAAGTTTTATATGATGTCATATGCTAGGTACTGATCTCCTTAAATGCCCAGAATTTAGATGAAAGAGCTTTCCTGAAATCCCAGTGCCCAGTATAGTAAATGTATTACATTCCTCTAAACCAGCATTTCTTGCACCTCATTACACAGAACACTGGTGCTTCACAAATACTAAATAGGTTTGAGGTGGAAGAGGGTCCCTATGCATGGTGACAGAAAAGAAAAGAAAGAAAGTTTAAAAAGCTAGATATGTTGGGAAATGACACATCTTTTTGGAGATTAACACTGCAGGTTTGCATATAAAAAACGAAAAAGTTTAAAAATCAATCTAACTTTGCTTAAGCCAGCATTTCTACTAAACGCATTTGACCATTCCCAAAGAATATCAAGTAACTTCCCTAGGAATCCTAGTGATCTGCAAACCTACGTTAGGAACATTATTATTTTAATTTTGAAAAATCTGAAATGTTTCATAACAGTCACTTATCAAATGGAATACTGAAGCTTTGCCAGCTCTGAATTTATCCACATAAAGGGGACTTACCCTCTCTCTTCTAAGTGTCATTTGTCTAAGCATTTCTCTTCTTTCCATAGTTATTGGTTATGCTTTTGCAAAAACCCACAAGGAAAAAAAACACACA
>NW_006360239.1:0-675 GCF_000327345.1 Myotis davidii
AATGAAATAGAAAAACAATTGAAAGCAATGCCCAGACCTCAACTCCTGACAAGTTTGGTTGGTGGTAGGTGAAGCCATTTGTGATTTTTCAGATATAGAGAAGGACCCGTGAGAAATTTAATAAAGCAACATTTTCATTTTTCTGCTTTTCCCCCAGGATCTTTGGTTCTACGCATTTCTATCAGATGGAAGTAAAAGTGATGTAGGCGGGAGTCAGTCCTTTTCTCTTAGCAGTTGCTATGATGGAAAGAGAAAAGGTCCTAAATGCCTTTGAATAGTTCTCATCTATCACCGTTTGAAATGTTAGAAGTATTTCTGTAGGCTGGTATTTCTCCGAGTCTCCTGCTCATCTTCACCGTATTTTTATAGACTTTTTCCTGCTAACCCTCTCTGCCAGGGCTTGACCTTGAACAGCTGTCTTAAGGCTTCCTCTGTGGCTGAAAGCAGGGTCATGTGCAGCAGGAACCACAGAACCCACCGAAGGAGACTGAGCTGATATCCTGGAGGCCTTCCTGGAAGTGCAGGCCCAGGTGAAACCTGCTCAGAGCTCTCCTTCCAATACTGCTGCACACCCCTTCCCTTAGTAGCCTCCAGTTTGCCTGTTGTACTTGCTGGTTTAAAAACATGACAAAATCACAACCAAACTGGTTTGACTCAGTGGATAGAGTGTTGGCC
>NW_006360240.1:0-675 GCF_000327345.1 Myotis davidii
AAAAAAAGAACTCACCAATTATGCTAATTAGTGTACTAATTAGGGCTAATTGCAATGACCCTTGCCAGCATGCCTACTGTTGCAAATAAAAATTTAATATGGGGACACGAAATTTAAACTTAGGTGCCAATGACCCTGAGTTAATGCAAAGTTGAGTTATTTTAACTGAATAGGAAACATAAATCCACACCAAACCATATGCCTTTATGGAAACTTTAAAAAGGAAACAATGGCTCTTGCTTTGTTCTTCACCTGACCTTTGCTTGATTTTCTCTCATTCTGCTGCTCCTGTAGGCAGCGAAGGGAGAAATGCTTAGTACCTACATTTACGAGATCTGGGTTTAAGTCCAACTCTGAAACTCATTATTCATGTGACCTTTGGTATATCACTCACACTTTCATTGACTTGGGGGTCTCACTTTCCTGACCTGTTCCATAGAGACTAAAACTCTTAGTATTAAATAGCTGGGAAGAATAACAAGATTAAATGAGATGTAATATGTGTACAAGTTTGGTAAACTATAATGTATGCTTGTCATGTGAAGAACATCAATAAATGTTATATATTGGTATTAATTTATATCTTATAAGATATTTTGATACAATTTGGGAGATATCCTGATAAAATTTGGGAGAGCAACCAACCAGATTTATTTCCTTCAAAGGTGTCCTGTG
>NW_006360241.1:0-675 GCF_000327345.1 Myotis davidii
TGAGCCCCCAACCTGGGCATGTGCCCCGACTGGAAATCGAACCTTGACCTCCCAGTTCACAAGTTGATGCTCAACCGCTGAACCACACTGGCCGGACAAGAGTTAGTGACTTTCTTTTGGGGCAGCTGACCTCAGCCTTCTGCCCTCTATTGATCTATTCTTAAATTCTTTTGTCTATGTATATTAAGCAGTATCTCCATTGGCTGCTCATCTATATTTTCCCTAGAAATGCCATTCCCTATTACCTATTGCCACAGGTTCATGGGATTGCTATTCCAACCTTTCTTCCCCTGTGATTGTTATGTCCACCTTTGCTTTAGAATTTAAAAGCTGTCATCGGCCTCAGCTATTATAGGGTCCTAACATCTACTACCATCAACTCTGCTCCATGGAGAACAGGCACTGCTGTTTTCTCAAAGTATCCTCACTCGGGGATATTTTTTCCACTGGTGTCAGCGCCCCTCACCAGAGCATCATGGGTTGCTTCAGTACATCAAGTGTTCTCTGGGGTCCTGTTTGGGTCCACAGTCAGCTGCTAGGTTTTCCAGTCCTATGGAGTAGACCATCACATGCATGCTCTCTGTCCCTTTTAATTCTATTCTTTACAGTCTGCCAATGGCAGTACTGGAGTCCCTTTCATAAGATTCTATGAGAGCTCACAGTGGTATATAAAAA
>NW_006360242.1:0-675 GCF_000327345.1 Myotis davidii
TTGGGGGATGAATAATGGTATATGGGCATGCTTATTTACTAAATGAGTAACACTGGTAATTGTTGAAAAGTGACACCTGAATACCTGATTTAATTATATGTAGCAGTTATTAAACAGATAAAGTTAAACCTAGATAAAACAATGATTCTTACCCAGCGCTCCTTACCAAAACTAAAGTCTTATCTGCTCCCAAAAATGTTATTCCTTTGATGAAGATGACCAGCTTATTCACTCAGTATGTGTCCAAGAATGAGGAGAGAGCTGGTGATGGGAATGGTTGGGTGTATAATGGCCTCATTCCTAGAAAAATGCATAAAGGCGCATAGGCCTCTGAAGGTAGGATTGTTAGACTTAGCAAATAAAAACAGAGGATGCCTAGTTAAATTTGAGTTCAGATAATCAACAGATAATTTTTAGTATAAATATGTCCCTTGCATTATTTAGAACATACTTCATACTTATTCACTGGATGTCCTGTATGTTATCTGGCAACCCTAATTGAGGGAAAGCATGGGAGAAGGTAGGAGGATCAAACAAACAAAAAGCTGGAAACTTCTCATATGTTGTCTCTCCCCCGCTTCCTGGTTTAGAAAACTCAAGAGCCTTCCCTTTGGTCTCATTCATCTTTGAGTTGTCTAAGAATGTTCTAATGGTAAATTCTGTAAAAAAAAAAAA
>NW_006360243.1:0-675 GCF_000327345.1 Myotis davidii
ATGTTGCAGCCAGATCGCCCTCACATCCTGAATGTTGTATTTTTAGATGCCTGTTAGTGGTTGAGTAGAAAGTTGGAGAAATGTTCTGGAGTGCACATAGTGGTCTGGATTGGAAATACATGTTTGGAAGTCATCAGTGTATGAATGACCTAAAGCTGTAAGAGTTGATGAGATCATCTGGGAAGTAAATATAGATGAAGAAAAGCAGAAATTTAAGGATTGGGAACTTTGGTACACTCCAATGTTTGGAATTGAGAAGATAAGGAGCATTCAGCAAAGGAAACTGAGAAGGGGTGGTCAGTGTGATAGGAGGAAAACCAAGAGAGGGTAGTGTCCCAGAAACTACTAGTAAGAGAAGAAAGTATTTCAAGAAGGAGAGAATAATAAGCTATGTCATATGCTGCTGAAATTTTGAGCAAATTGTTGTGAACTGAGAATTGACTATTAGATTTGGGAAAAATTTAGTTTTTTGGTAACTTTAATGAAAGTTCATTCAGTAAAGGGATGGACATGAAAGTCAGATTGAAGTGGGCTCAAGAGAATGGTTTGGGAAGAAGTGAGGATGCGAATGTAGACAACTCAGAGGAGTTTATCCATAAAAGGCGGAGAGAAATAGGATAGTAGCTAGAAGAGAACATGGGAATGGGGCTTCAACCCAAAGATTCCTTTAAAAAA
>NW_006360244.1:0-675 GCF_000327345.1 Myotis davidii
TTCTAGCTTCCCCTTATCTATCCTAATCACATTATTTCTTCTACTTTAATTTAGTGAATGATTAAAATTACAAATGAGACCTTTTCATTCAAAGTTCCATCTTCTTTTCTTTGTGATATCTTTAGCAAAAGTACTTTTTGAGAGAGGTTGGACAATGTAGGTAATAAACAGTGTATTAGAAAACCTGCAGTGAGTAAGCCATAGGAAATTTGCAATATAGGGAAAGCAGCTTAATTTAAATAAAAGCACATATATTTTAAATAGTGAAGTGGCAAAATTAAGAGATAAGCATATAATAATATACAATTTATGTTAATATAGGAAAATATTTGGATGTTCAAATTTTGTTTCTTCAGTCTGAAACAACAAGCCCTCTGCCATAATTACTACCATCAGGAGCTCCAGGTTATTTCTAGGGGCTACAATTTTATGTTATGACCTTTCCTTTCTTCATAGTTCATGCTCAGCTCTATTATCTTAAATATAAAGATATTTTGAACATTAAGTGTATAAAACTTAAAAGACAGGTTTTGTTATTGTATTAAAAAGTCTAGCCCTGGCTGGTGTGGCTCAGTTGATTGAGGACCATCCCATGCACCCAGAGGTCACCTGTTCGATTCTGGGTTAGAGCACATGCCTGAATTTCAGGCTCAATCCCTAGTAGGGGGCGTGGAG
>NW_006360245.1:0-675 GCF_000327345.1 Myotis davidii
AGAAAATACAGTTAGCTCTGTAATGTGCGTTCTGGCTATTTACATATGGCCTTGAACTGCCAAGGACTTCCTAGACGCTCATGACAACCAGACTCTGCTATAAATAGCCTGGATTTCTAAGTCATAACTTACTTTTGTTTTACAAAGTCTACCCTTGAAAGGGAAGAGAGATCAAAATATGACCTCATAGTGCCATTATTCCAGATAGGAAGGGACATTTTCTTTTAGAATGGTGTGTCAATTTTCATTTCCCATGAAACTCTGGATCATCGAGTCATGGAGAAGGGAAGAGCATTTGTTGAATACTTCCCATGTGTCAAGCACTGTGTCCATCATTTTATACTGTGAGCTTACTAAGTCCTCACAGTAACTCCATAGGGTTCGCAGTGTTTTCATCATTCTACAAATATGTCAACTGAGAAATAAAGTAACGTATGCAAAGCTTGTACCAGCCTGCAGGGGCAAATATACTAGTACACTTAGCTTTCTCTACTTACAATAACAATGAGCAAACACATATAAGTGGGAGTTTTTTGCCTGATGTTATTTTGTACTTACATATTTTCTGAACATGTTGTTTGTTTTCCCAATAAGAACATTATTGAGCAGGACCTTTGAAACTGTATCAACACCCTCAAAAATCAAATTTACTTTTTGCCATTGGCTGAAAAAAAA
>NW_006360246.1:0-675 GCF_000327345.1 Myotis davidii
TTGCAGGAGCCCCATACTAGTAGAAGCTGCACTCAGTGGCTTTCTGGAGGCAGAAAGTCTTACAGGATGAGGTACCCCACATGGGAATGTACTTCATGGAAAAAGGGAGGTTTGGGGCCTCACAATGAAAACTGAATTTCAAGTCAAACTCTGGCTTATACACAAAATTACTGATCAGTAAGGGACGCCGCTAAGGACAGAGAGGCTGGGAACAAAAAGGCAAGTGAGCCTGAGGAAAAGGGGTTGCTGCTCCATACTTTCCGGGGAGCCCACCTGGTAGGCTGGGTGGGCCGCTGCGAAGGCCACTCTGCGTCCTCTCTTTGCCCCTGGATCCTATGTGGCTCACAGAGCACAGACTTTTCTTTCTTCTGCCCAAGAAGGGACTCTAGAGACTGGGCAGAGGAACACCGGGTTTTCTGACTGGCCAGCTTCAGCCCTGGGAGGTTCAGGGCAGCCTACCATTTGAAACCTTAGTTTCTGGGACTCCTTGCCCACGACTGTTTAGTAAGGAAGGAGACTCCTGGCTGGGGAAGACTCACAGAATGGCTCAGGTTGTAATCGCCAGGGGTGGGCAGCGGGGGTCACTGAAGGAAGAGAGATTAGCTGTCTTAGGCCATTAAACGTTTGTCCTCTCTGCAGAGGGCCTCAGCCAGCAAGCTTCTGTGGGGTCAGCCT
>NW_006360247.1:0-675 GCF_000327345.1 Myotis davidii
CCATTTCATTTTTTTCTTGTCATTCATACTTGCCCTTTGACACTCAGCCTTGATGTAATGTCCATGTCTCCCCTTCACACCACCGGATCCCCTCCCTTTGCAGTCACCTGGATTAATCCCCATTCCAGAGTCTGAACCCAAGTGATTCTAAATTCTAGCTGCACATTATCATCATTTGGGTCGGTTTTCTTTATGAGTATGATAGTCCCTTGTCAACTTTATGCATTCCTCCATTTCCACAGCCCTGGATTCTGAGCTCACTTGTCTGGAATGCAGTCAGGATAGGCCTGTTCTAAGCTCCTAACTTGACTGTTCCTCTTCCTGAATGCCTTGGCCATACTGTACTCACTCTTCCTGATGATGAAGGCTGCAGAGAGGGGAGAGCCGATCTGCAAGAATTACAGAGAGGAGTCAAAGTTCTGCATAGACTATATCTGGTCACACTTCTATGCCTGTATTTTGTAGAGTATGTGAATCAAAATATTATGCATTGTCTGTATTGTTCCAAATTTAATTTTCTGCTAATGTAAGAACATCCTAACCAATATAGCTTTCCTTCACTTCTCAGCCTAAGACATTGATATGTGAACGGCGTCCAGCATGGTCAGGGGTGAACCTGAGGAGGGACGGTGAAGGATTAAGGAAAACAGACAAGAGAATACAGTTGGGGCCAGG
>NW_006360248.1:0-675 GCF_000327345.1 Myotis davidii
GGAAATAAAATAATGAAGTAGAATTCAGATTTTGGCCTGAATGTGACATATAATGTAGATACATTCAAAAGGTATTCATGAAGCAGTGGATCTTCATTGGCTGATGAAGTGCAAACCTAACTGATTAGTGTTTGTCAACAAGTCAGAAGATGAACAAGATAGCAATTAACCTAATGTTCTAGAAAAGCTTCCAAAGACATCTGGTCTGTTTTTATTAACTGCCGTTTTGACACTATTTACTTCTCTTCAAAAAGAGTTGTTTGACTTTAACCAAAACTATTTCAAAATAGTTAAATCTTCAACAATCACATTTAAAGAAAAGCTGTTGAGATAAAATACTAATAAAACTATTCATGTTTTCCCAAAATGTGATTATAGATTATATTCATTTCTTCATTATATGTATCTATGTGCACCCACACAATACAGAAAGACACAAAGGTGCAGAGAATAAATATTAACTCTCAATTATCTATTGTAATAAAAGAAAGCAACATGTAAAATTTTTAGAAGGTAAAAAATTCCAAAATTAATTCTGAGAAGTCCCCTTGTACTTAAGTTTGGATTGGAAAAGTACTGACAGTGGGGAATTACAGCATTGATAAAGTGAGTAGAAATCCCACTTCCTTGTCTCTCCTCTTTAATGGGAAAACACACACACACACACACACACAC
>NW_006360249.1:0-675 GCF_000327345.1 Myotis davidii
TGTGTGTGTGTGTGTGTACTGTAATATGGATTAAAACAGAAAGTACTCCTTTATAATTAGAAAACATGAAAAAACATGCAAAATTGGCAAGTAGAATGGTTTAGAAATTATCGATAAAACAAGGTAACCTAATTTGAAAAATCTGTCATGAATTTACTCTCAGGCAAAACACTGACCCTCAGAAAATCAATAACCTTTAAACTATGTGGAACTCTTTTTTATCATCTGTCTCCTCAAAGCATTCAACAGTGAAAGGATAATCTATTAAGATAAATGAACTTTTTTTCCCTTTAAAACATTCATTGGAAATCATTCCCAAGTGTCTTTGAGCTCTAAAATTGATACTAAATATGGGAATATGTGTCTTCGCTAGAAATGACTAACATCAAAAACAGTGGGAATAGCCAGTTTGCTTGAAAGAATGTCCATACTTAAATAACCGTCATGACCATGACATAAGTAAAAGATTACATAAAATGGGAATGTTCAGCAAAGATCACATCAAATGGAAATAATATTTCAGAGAATCAGACATTAAGACTGTACAACTGTTTTTACATGCTTTCAAGAGGAAAGACAGATATTCATAGATTGGTGAGAATAACCGTCAACTTGAACAGAAAGGATTAGACATAAAATAATTTTTGTCTAGGCCACCTAAAGGAACATCCTAGG
>NW_006360250.1:0-676 GCF_000327345.1 Myotis davidii
GGGGGGAATGCTGCAATGAAAGTCCATGTAGATTCTAAGATGCCTCTTGATTTCAGAGTGAGTACAGTGTAAAAAAATATCAGGTTTCTTTGAATCAAGATAATATGGTTTCACTGAGAATAGAACGATAATGATACTTTTTATTTTTAACCATGAAATACATAATAATTTCTTCTATTAGACTTCATCTGTTGCTGGTTTGGTCTTCTCTGACTTAGCCTTTGAAATACACATCACTCTTATTTTTCTACCTTTCTGACTTATGCAGGCACTTAAGTCATTTTGTCTATTTTGCCACATATCTGTAATGTGAAAAAGCCAGACTTTTTGATGGCAATGAACGCTCAATTTGTATTTAAATATTAAAATTTGATGTCCTATTTTAATCAATTTTAAAAATATGTCTGAAGGGTGGTGAATTTAAAATAAAATATTTTTGTTTCTAAAATTCCTGTAGTCCAAAATTGAAGCTATAGTTAGGCTTACACCGTAGACTGTAAGAAATATTAAACCAATTATGTGTCTAATGTTTGAACCAATCATATTGACTCATAAGCAGGATCATCAGAGATCTCATATTTTACCTTCTTTCAAGTCTTACTGACAGCCCAATGGGAAGGATTTCATTGATAGCTTTTTATTCTCCAAACTTTTCCTGCATCTCATGTTTTGAAAA
>NW_006360251.1:0-675 GCF_000327345.1 Myotis davidii
ACTTTGAATAATTATTAATTCCAATGGGTTAAGAAACATCAACTGAGCTATCAGCTGTGAAGTATGTATACATTTTAGGGTGACACCCTGTATATATCTAGGGCCAGATGGATATTAGAGGCCTCATAAGGCCATAACATAACTTGCCTATCCTTCTTCTAGTTAAAAACTTTGTCAGTGACAACTGGGTAATATCACACCTATTCTCAGTAAATGGCTAAGTTGCAGGAAGGAAACAGGGAGGGAACATGCCTTGTTTCAACTGTTTATTTTCAAACCTCCCTCTTTTGACTAATAATCAGAGATGAATGACATAAGGTTCTGTCTGAATCTAGAATAAGAAAAGTCAGTGAAAAGATTAGTGCTAACCACTTGAATAGTGAGTTTATTTGCCACTCAAATAATAGTCACATATTTTATTACTAATAGAATAAATTGTAAGTGCTCAATATATTTAGAAAATTTATAGGAAAAACTTAAAACTTATTTGAGCTTTCTTATATCATATCAATAACTTGCTGCTATAAAACCTGTAAGAATATAGCTAAATCACTTTGCAATATGAGACAATTTAAGTGGAATGTGGACATTCATAAGAAGTTCTCAAGAACATACTTGTCAAATATGAGATTGAACCAAAATGAAAAGAGCAGACAATAACATCAAAAAAAAAAA
>NW_006360252.1:0-675 GCF_000327345.1 Myotis davidii
GGGAATTGAACCCGTGATCCTTCAGTCTGCGTACTGATCTAATCACTGAGCAAAACCAGCCAGGGCCATGCAGATTAATTTTAAACCAGTCTGAAGGTGGATAAAAAAATTTAACTGAAAATCTAGCCCTTTGCTTAGATAGCAAAATTGCATTTCCTAAAAGTTTATATTTTCTACCTATATTTTCATCCTTCATGTTTTTGGCATAGGAATGCTCACTCTACTTGAATATAATATATGGAGAAATTCAATAAGAAGAGTATACATTTTCATATATTAGTCATTGCTTGAGTTTTTAATCACAGTTATTATAAAGGATTACTTGATAATTCCAGGCCAAATGCTTAATCTTTTAACCTGCACAGGCTGGAGAGAAATGTAGCACAAAAGTGTTATTTATAAAATATGCTAATAATGGCAAGCATGATCATAATACAGGTAAGAAGCTTAATTTCTTTTTCCTCAAATGATCACACATAGAATAATTTTAATTTAGTCTGGTCATGTACGTGTAATGTGCATCTTACTGAGACATTGCACCATCACCTACTGTAAATAATGGGTCAAATAAATACAGAATCACCATAGAAAGACCATTAACACCTAACCCAGTTCTTTCTCTGAAACTTGAGCAAGAAAACCCCAAGAATTTGCCATGATTAATGAAAAAAAAAA
>NW_006360253.1:0-676 GCF_000327345.1 Myotis davidii
GAGGCAGATAACCATCAGAATTCCTTTTACTCACATTCACTCAGTTATTCTATAAATAGACAATAAAGCTTTTTACATAAAAAGCCTCTTAGAATTTGCTCCTGACCACCAGGAAAGGGCCAGGAGCTGTGTATGTGAAAACAGGATTTTGAACAGGCCGGTGGGAAATGGCGTCCTCTTTAGTCACCTTGTGCTGTTGCTGGGTGCCTATTCCTGCAATGTGTGGGCCATTTAAGTTGTTGAGAAAGGGCCTAGCATTACGATCCTAAGGTGGCTAACTTCTCACAGGTAAAATACTTGATTCTGAGGTTATATACTGTGCCTCTCGCCCAGGAACTGTATTTTGAGTTGATTGAAAAGGAAAATTGATTATAATACAAGTGAATAGGAGATTGAGCACAAATTCACTACCACTACCAGAAACTACCCTTTTAAGTGCCCATATGCATGTTGATTGGCTAAGAGCATCATCTTTTATTATGAAAAGAGTAGCACTTATGTTTGTTATTTCACACAAAAATGAACTGTGAATGATTTTTAAAAATAGTTGTTAGATTCAAACCACAGAAGTGGAAAATAAGTCAATTTCTGTCTGAGGTCTTTCTTGAGAAATTGTACTGTAGAATTACTCTATATACTATACAGGGAGAGGCAAAAGTAGGTTTACAATTTTTCA
>NW_006360254.1:0-676 GCF_000327345.1 Myotis davidii
AAAAAAAAGATGGCAGGGAAGGTTTTACAACACTTAATGCGTAAGAAAACATCCACAATTTTAAGCATGTTTTATAAAGCACTTCAATAGCTGACCAACCCACACATCCATTTATACTGATCACCAGCCTCTGTTCCTCACTTTATAACCTTGGCATTTGGAACACCTTACCTTTCCTTAAAAGTACTGTGATGTGGAATCAATAAGACAACCCTCATGTTAATGATTCACCACACGGAATCACAGAACTCAGCAAAGCTGTTATACACTCAGTTATAGTTTATTACAGCAAAAGGGTACAGAGTAAAATCAGCAACAAAAATCATTGCAAAAGTCAGAGCGTGGGAGGGACCAGGTGCAAGCTTTTAACTGTCCTCTCCCAGTGGCATAATGCAGACAGGCTCAGTTTTCCCAGCTCAATGTGTGTCAATACAAATGAGTATTGACAAGCTTGGGAACGTTGTAGGTTGCCATCCTCCCTTGGTGACCAGGTTTTTATTGGGAATGGGTCAAGGTAGACATGATTGACTGCCTGTAGATTTGACCTTAGTTATTCTGTCTCCAGCTTCTCTCAAAGTCAAACTAATACTATATGGTCCAAGGCCTCACCATGAGTCACATCATTAGCATAAACCACAGGTCCGCAAACCACGGCTCGAGAGCCACATGCGGCTCT
>NW_006360255.1:0-676 GCF_000327345.1 Myotis davidii
TTTTTTTGCTATTTATCTTCAGGAGCAACACAAGGTGCTTAACATAATATGCACTCAATAAATGATTGTTGAATAGTACAAAGTAACTATTCATTGTTAATTTCTAGTTGTTTAGTTATTGGTAAGCTGGAGCATCTTTTCATGTGACTATTGGTACTGTGCATTTCTTCTGTGAACTAGTTTCACTATGGTATAATCACCCTGAACTATTCAAGCACTGCAATCTATCCATCTGAAGACAGAGATCGGGTCTTGATTGACAGAGCATGAGATTAAAACTGTCTCTTTGGTGTCAAAATGTACAGTTAATCATTGAGAACTGCCATATAAGATAAAAATACCCAGCTGATTGACCTAATATCCTTAGGTTTGTGTATGTTGTGAAGTAAAATCCTTTCTATCCTACTCACTGCAAGATTACAGACAGATGGTAAGGACGAGTCAGCTACCATTCTGTATTGGCTAGGTGCAATCGGGCTCGATTTTGCAAGTTACCTCTGGTAACAGATATGAGGAGGAAACTGGTCTGGTTCTGGGGACACAGGGTGGGCTCTTATCCCAGCAACTCCTCTGGGAGCTGGTGTGACCCTGAGCAAATGCTTCACCCTTTAGTAGCTTTTATTTCCACTGAAAAATGAACAGTTTAGACTAGAGCAGTGGTTCTCAACCTGTGGGT
>NW_006360256.1:0-676 GCF_000327345.1 Myotis davidii
TTTTTCCATTTCTGTGATAATTAGACAGACTTGACCTTATCATTTTAAGAGCATTATAAAATACTATATTCTTTGAACATGCAATTTGTTTTTCCATGACTTTCTTTACTAGCTGCCTGCCAGAAGTGCAGAGAACAAAAAAGTGCTTTCAACAACTTCAGTTTGAATCTCCTTTGTTTCAAACTTTGTTCTATTTTCAAAATACTTGACTTTTTTTTTCCAATAGAAAAAAATCAGATTTCAAAGGCTTAAAGTTCCTTTATTATTCATGTTCTCATTCCAGAGGTAATGTTGTTATTCACTTTGCATTGAATAATTTGTGCATTATTTTAACACCCAAAAAACTGTTAAGGTGACACTCGAACGTCCAAATAGCAATTACTCCCTCCCAAAATGTATGTTTTATCTAATGGTAACAATGATTATAGCCACTGCAAATTAATTAACTCAGTAACATTATTGAGTTGTTTTAGTGGAAAAACTATGGTCTAGAGCACTGTTTGAGATACCACTTGCAAAGATGTTTGCCAAATCTTCTGAGTATTATTAAAAAGTATCTTTAAGTATAAAATTTCATGCAGTCAATGATAGATGCCCAAGCAACTGAGAACAATACACTTCCTGGAAAAATGAAAATTGCTATTGAGGAGACAGAAGAGGGCTAGGTAGTCAGGGA
>NW_006360257.1:0-676 GCF_000327345.1 Myotis davidii
TAAGTGACCCATTTTTTAGATTATGCTTTTTGTATGTAACTTAAGATAATTGCTGATATTGTCATATTAATATTTCACGGTAGGTGTAGTTTTGCAGCTCAATTTAAATGCAAGCTGAGGAATATAATCAATTAGCTCATTTTTATGAGAGTTTCCAAACTCTCATAATATCTGGTCTTTTCACTTTACCCATTGTGAAAGAAAATCTTGAGAAAACCCAAAGGCTATGGATTTTTGTGATTTAAAAATCAAGTTTTTCTCACCAGTTCTTTCAAATACTGCTTGTAAAACCTTAGCACATTCTTTTCTCCTTGGAGCTACAGCTGCTTCTTCTACAAATAATAATTCATCATTTTATGGAGAATTGAGTACAATAGACAATGTGCATCTCTGTAAAGTTATTGAGTAGTTTTGCTCTACACAGTAAATGGAAAAGCCTATTATCCACTCTTCAATGCTGTCATAGACAATGATTGCCTTTAAGCATCTCCAAAATTATGACATCGTACTCTATAAAAGATGTCACACTACTTTTGAAAATCTACAACCAATTGTTGTGATTTACATTTTTATACCAAATTGATGTTTCCTGTGTTTAGTGTGATTTTGATATCTCTAATCTACCACTTTACTTGTACTTAAGTTTCTGAATTTATCAATTCAGAGAACTAAAAGG
>NW_006360258.1:0-676 GCF_000327345.1 Myotis davidii
TGACTAATGAGTTTGCCGACCACTGGTCTGGGTGATCAGGTTTGAGAAGGATGTTTGGACCTTTGGTTGTAACTGAGCCAAACATGGGTGTTGGGAATAATGGAGCTAGTTCTGAAAGTATTTCAGAGGAGTAGTAGAATTCTAGTAACCAACATGAAAAGCTCATTTTGATAACTATATGATAAGTCTGAGTTTGATTTTTTTTAAAAGAATTGTTTTAGGATTTTGAGTAGTAAGGTATTTCATTCCAGGAATCAAAGACTTAGAAAACTGTTGGAAGACATGGGAAGTGTAGCAACTGCAAGGAGACACCACTGATAACTTCAGCTGCTTACACAATGAAGGAGATAATTCTCCAGATACAAAACTTCAAGGTACCTATTACTTCCTCATTAAAATAGTGTCTTTGCTTCTCCCGGAGTCCCCCAAACTAATGTAAGTACCTCTCATTGACAGAACTTCAATAGGAACCATGCTGAAGGGAGTCTGGACAATGTACTTTCCAGGATCTCATTCTCTGAATAGAGAGAAGTGAAAGGGGAAGTAGTGCCAAGTTACTAACATGACTGACATGGCCCTCCTCCCTCTTCCCCTCTCCTGGAATATCTCCCTGAAATAACTTCTCCCATAATAACTCATATTACTTTTTTAAAATTTATCTTTGTTGTTGAAAGTA
>NW_006360259.1:0-676 GCF_000327345.1 Myotis davidii
CAAGTCATTTATTGTAATTTGAATTCTTGTCTACAAATAAGCCTAAATATGTACTCTGCCTGTCACAAGGCTTTTTGTGTTGCAATTCCAGATTTTTTTGAGAACTAGATGCCAAGAATGAGTGTGGAAACTGTGAAGCTGGAAAGCAGTTCAGTTTTCTGGGAGAACGAAAGAGAACAATTTGCTTGATTAAACTGTTTAGGTAAACCAGCATGATGGAGTGCCACAAAGGCAGCAGCAGGGGGGAAGTCCAGTCAATAGAAAAGCACATGCTATTGATCTGTTACCTTGTAACTTGCCCCCAGGTAGCAGTCACTTTTAGGATCTGATCAGTAAGTGTCTCACACATCTAAAGGTTAGAGGTCATAGGCCAAGTAGCAGTTGTTGGGATCTGTTTGGTATTCATAATGTTAGGACTGAGGCCTCAGTTACTTTTTCTCTCATCATGACACATGGCCACATTTTGAATGCTCAATTGATAGGGGTTGTTATTCTCAACTGGGAAGTTAAGTATTCATTGGGTGCCAGTTCAGTGAAATTCACTGCCACCTGCTGCTGGGAATTCCCAGAAGGTAGGTAGACTGATTGCAGAACTCTCTTATAAGAGAGTTCTTTTCATCCTTTCCTCTCATTTTTCTCCCTCTACAAGAAAAAGCCTGATGTTGGCCCTGGCCAG
>NW_006360260.1:0-676 GCF_000327345.1 Myotis davidii
TTTTTTTTTTCTGTGAAACAATTTATAATTATTCTGCGAAATGGTGTAATTACGTGTTAGGTTTCTTTTGTTGTCTGTTTGTTTTTTAATGTGGAGTGTGGTTCCAAGTCCTACTGAGAAGAGCTGAGCCTTTAGAGTCAGATGCAGGGTTGTAACTCACTTTCATATCTAGCTGCTGTATGGATTTGAGCCTCACAGGAATGAACTTTCTTCACTGGGATATAGAGAAGACTTACAAAAGGCAAATTCATCTTAGGAGCCTGGCATAGAGTTAGATGGATATTAATTGTCCCTTTTACCCCTTCTCTTCTCTATCAGAAATAAAATACAGTTGATCTACTTGGTCAGAGTGGAAGCTGATGGAGAAACACAGAGTTATCACTTGGACACGCTCAAGGCTGATGGTTGCACTAGTCCAGCCAGGAGAAGCCCATCCACTGTGAGAGGCTTAAACTAAGTAGAAATCAGCTGCTTAGAAAAGCAAAGAAATCATGCTCATTCAAGACATAGCAATGTTTAGAAACCTAATGATTTGCAAAACAATATCAACGCGGGATTTAAATACACCAAAATTGATTACTTAGAACAGCTGAGGGAGAGGAAATGAAATGAGTGTGAACAGCCATCCGGATATAAAAACAGACCCATGTGATGGTTAATATTTAAAGGATTTTTT
>NW_006360261.1:0-676 GCF_000327345.1 Myotis davidii
AAGGTTGAGAACCACTGGGTTAGTGCAAAAAAGACAACAGACTTCAGAGGAGCCAAAGAGCCACAACAAAAGAACTGCACCCGCGTCAAAGATTGGCCAATGAGTAGTTACTTGTACTTTTTAAAAATGTTTCATGTATAATGATTTTCTTCCTTCACCAACTTTTTCAATTAACCCATCAACTACCAGTGCCTAAAGAATTGGTTAGGAGAACGTCTATTATATCTTATTGTCATTTAAAAAATGTATACAGATATTGATTTTACATAAATGAGATCATGCTATAAAAACTACTTTACCCCCTTTTTCTTGGACTATATTGTAGACATTATTCCAAGTCATTACATATTACTTACATCATTTTTAATGCCTCCCAGGCCCTCCTGTTGAAGTTCTACTCAATGCTTCTTTTTACTAGACGTAAAACTATGAACCTTTCTTGAGTTCCCCTTTGCAGGACTGACAGAAAAGTTAGAGGTCAGTCTTACACTCAGCCTAGGGTGTCTTATACAGTTAATCTCCTTTTCTCAATTTTCACTTGCCTTTTTATTTAATTCAATTTTTATTTTTGTGTTAGAATTATTTAATTCTGTGATAAACTGTGAGAATCCTTTCCAGCTGATGGAGAGAGTAGACCAAACACAAGCCCCTAATATCCTGTGTAAGGTTATAGGAG
>NW_006360262.1:0-676 GCF_000327345.1 Myotis davidii
TAGTAGATAACACAGAGTTTATAGAAGGAACATTGACCAGACATTAGGATATGGGATTCATTCGTTTACTGTGGCAAAACAAATATAAGTAAAACATAGGCACTGTGCCTGAGATGATACTCTAAATGGGGCAAATGAGAAACAAGTTTTTAAAATTAAATGGAGAGGGTAGCACTAAACACACGAAGTCAGGAAAGCTTTAAGAGCAGGTAAGTGAGCTGAATCCAGAAAGGAGAGGGATCCAGAAACAGACGGAAGTGTACCTCAGAGGAAGGTCCATGGTCAAGAAAGAGCATGGTATATTGGTAAATAACACCAAGTGCAGGGGAGGAAGCATGTGTGTGAGCCATGCTCTAGGAGAGGTGAGGGAGCTGTCAGGAGGATGAGTGCTCCAGAGGTGGGGTGGGGCAAAACCATGAGGGGTGTTGAATGCCCAAAGGCACCCAGACCCCAGGCAACCAAGCAAAGTTTTGAACAGGACATTGATCAGATTTGTGATGATAAAAGGTAACTGAGTAGGAACTGGGTGGGAAGCCCATTCAGGGAGCTGCTATAATCATCCAAGAGAGCTTTGGTCTTGAGGATAGAGAGAAGGAGCTAGATTTGGGAGACATTTTGAAATAATTTGTGGATGTTAAATAAATAAAGAGAGGAGTAATAGATGATACAGAAGTCT
>NW_006360263.1:0-676 GCF_000327345.1 Myotis davidii
GTGAATTATGCTTTCTTACCAGGTGACAAGTTTCATAGGCAAGGTTCTTTGGTACCAGTAGTTCAGGTACTTGTTCTGTGACTTATGAGGGTATTGCCACTTCTTCTTGAAATTGACCAAGGCCTTAGGGAACTAGGTTGGCCGCTAGTAGGATGTGCCATTTTCACTTCACAATAGAGGACATTAAAGCATCAGGGCTCTGAATTTCCTCCTGATTCAAGGCCTAGCCATCTTTAGTCACTGCTCTGTGAGCAATTCCCTCGGTGGGAGTCACAATCACAATGTCCTCAATGCAAAGGGACATTTCAATACCTACCAGCAGCTCATAGTGTGTTAAAGCATGTCTGACCCACTGATGAAATATTGCAGAATAATTCAAATAGATTTGTGAAAAGAGTGCTCAGAAATATTGCAGGCCTTACTGCATGGAAGCCGATTGAGCCTGATCTTTTTCTGGAAGAACACACTCACAAAATGTTGGCAATTCTAAGGCTTCATACCAGGTACCATAATGGCAGCAGTTTGTTCAGTCTCGGAGATGATCAGCCGTTGGCTGTGCAGTAGTTCTTTTCCTGTTTCAACTTTGATATTCCACAGAAGGGGTTCAAGTATAAGTGATGTCCACTGTCAGTGGAATGGTTTCACACAGGGTCCCTGCCTTTATTACATATTTTCT
>NW_006360264.1:0-676 GCF_000327345.1 Myotis davidii
CCAGTCAGGGCACATACCTGGGTTTTGGGCTCAGTCCCAGTCAGGATACTTAAAGGGAGGCAACCAATCGGTTTCTCTCTCACATTGGTTTCTGTTTCTCTCTCTCTCCCCTGCCCCACTCCCTCCCCTGCACTCCTTCCTCTCTCTTTCAAATCAGTAACATGTCAAATTAATGAGCATGTCTTCGGGTGAAGATTTACAATAAAGGAAGATAATGCCCCATCTCCAAGTTTCGTAGGAAAAGATGGGCCTAATTTGCCACCTGACTCCAAATTGCAAAACCGACCTCCAGTGATAAAGATACCAGAAATTAGCAATTTATCTTGACAGCATGGAAGTAATAGGCTGTAGCCACTGTCTTCTCCAGCGCTGTAGTGGCTGACCTGATGCACATCCCATTCTGGTTCAATGTTCACTCAAAATAAAACCGTTTTCTTCCCTTCTACGTTTTTGCAGAGATTTTCTGGGTTGCAAGATTTTTGTTTCTAATTCTATTTTCACATCAGCTTTACAAAAAAACACCACGTCCAGTTCTCAAATAGTATGCATGCCAAATAACAAAATTCCATTTCATGGAACTTCCTAAAACATGCTGCCCAACTACACTGGGGAAAGGAGTTTTAAAAAGAAGAGGGAGCTAAGTGCGCAAACAGCCTTATAAAAAAGAAATCTGCGC
>NW_006360265.1:0-676 GCF_000327345.1 Myotis davidii
TTTTTTTTGTGTGTGTGTTTTTTAAAGCAGAGGGCATAGTGTCAGTCCATAAATACTTCATAATTTAATTTGAGAGCCAAGTTTATTTATGGAGACTGTATAATATGATAGCAATCTTCTCAACTATGTAATGACAATTTATAATGATAATCCAAATATAATTTCTGTAAATCATGCATTTCCAGAATTAGACAGTGGAAGACCTAAGCTGCACTCTTCGTCCTGATGGCATTCTGACCCTGCAGGGTACTTCCTTGACTTCTGCCCAGTCATAGAGCTTGAGATAGATGGGCGATTTCTGCATAAATGCTTGTGATTTGCATTTTGAAGCATGCTTTAATATGATTCCATTTGTGTTTTCGACAGAAATATTGCTTTCAACCAAGATTAATAGCAATTGTTTGTTTTTTTAAGGGGCTGCAGTCTTGCAGTGATATCTGGAATACTCTATGGATCCACATTTGTGCCAATCATTTATATCAAGGACCACAGCAAAAGAAATGATAGTATATATGCAGGGGCAAGCCAGTATGGTAAGAGTAAAAAGTTATTTGACTTTATCCATAAACTTAATACCTGATTTTCTACTTAAGAAAGGTAAAGGGATTAAGCAAAACAACAACAAAAAACCACAAACCTCATAAACACAGACAACAGTATGGTGCTTACCAGAGGG
>NW_006360266.1:0-676 GCF_000327345.1 Myotis davidii
ATGAGCAAGAGGATGTCAGGGGGATGGAGGGCAGGGCCCAAGAAGTGCCGGCTGGGCTGCGGGCTGCTGGGGAAGGAGTCGGGGCTTCCTCCTGCTGCAGTGGGCGCCTAGAGGAAGGCGTGGGGCCTGTTTGGCTTTCTCCAAATGGTCCTGCTCCAACCACAGAAAGCCAGGCTCGTGTTGGGAGACCCGGATGTGGGTGCAAACCCCGGCACATACATTTTCAGGGGCAGCCTTCTTGTCTTTGCAGGACATCCTGCCCTCCTCCCCGCCTTTGGGCATCCGCGGTCACTGCTGCTATTACTGCCACCTTTTTTAAGGTCTCCACAGCTGCAGGAGGCGGCTGCTTTTCCAAACGTCATTGAACATTCTGGATGTTTTGTTCCTCGGAGGGCCCTGGGGGCCGATGTAGGTGAAAGATCTCAATTCTGCAGGGGCCTCATGGAGGCAGCGAGGCGTTTGTCCCTTTCCCAGGCATGGGCCTCTGGTGTGGGCAACTCTAGGCACCTTGAAACCTTCAGCTGTGATAAACACACACAAAGCAGACCAGCATTCCAACACGAAGCCACTGTCCCCGCTGGCTCTCCCGTTTGCTCTGCTGGCTGGCCCAGGGGCCGCAAAAGGGGCCTTTGTTTCCCCAGAAAAACAGAACAAAACAGAGATAACAACAAAAAAA
>NW_006360267.1:0-676 GCF_000327345.1 Myotis davidii
TTAAGAAGAGAATTTTGCCACCTATTTCATCAAGAAAATTGAGGCTATCAGCCTCAACTATCTGTCTCCATCTAAAAAGTAAATTTATTCATCCCACCTCCAGTTTTCACAATGACGTGTCCCTCGTCCCAGTCAAAGCAGCACTCCTCCCCATAGTCTTGATTGTGTCTCCTTTCTGTCCTCTCTGAACTTCTTTATTAATTATCTGTATCTTCAACTTCTCTCTACTTTTCCTTTCCCTAATGGTATAAATACACCCATTTTTCTCCCATGCTTATAAAATATCTTTCTTGACTCCAAGTCTGCCTTGAGATAGCATCTTAACTCTGTCTTTTTTTCAGCCAGCTTTTTGGAAAAATGATCTATACTTAAAATAATTCAGGTCTGGTTGCTGGTCTCTGCATTCCTTTGAAACTGCTCTCATTGAATATTTCTACGTTGTCAGATTTTAAAACAGTTCTCTCTTGGCTTCACTGACACTGAACTCTGGTTTTCTTCCTACATCATTGACTATTCCTCCTTCTCAGGATCCTTTGCCAGTTCCCTCCTTGTCCAACTTCTAAATATTGGAGTGCCCTAGAACTTGACCCTCAGCCCTCTTTGTAGATATGATCAGTTTTTCTTTTCTTTTTTCTTTCTTTTTTTCTGTTTCATCTCAAAATGAATAAAACTCTTT
>NW_006360268.1:0-676 GCF_000327345.1 Myotis davidii
GATTCTACCACAACTCTTTCATTCATTTGTAAATGCTTCGTGGTGTTCAGCTTCCCCCTGAGCTACCTGGCCAGCGTCTCACAGGAAGGGCCCTTCTTAGATCACTTTCTATCTCTCACGGCATGTGCACGTGAAGTGCAGAGTGCAGGCTCAATAAAGATTCTTCCACCTGCTGATTTGAAATGGACCAAAGCAATACATAGGAAGGGACAGGCAATTGACCTCAGTTCATTCTTATATCTATAAAATGTTTATTATGGAATAAGAACTCACCACACTCATAATTGTTCAACCTTTACCCTTGTGTTTTCTCAGTAACAACCTCCTCCCCCGGCCCCAGATAACCAGCCCTGCTTTCGCTTGGCAGTTGTTTGTTTGAGAAGGACCCTGATCTCTGGGTCTGGGTTCCAGGCTTACTGCTACACTTAGCCCTGGTGCCGGGAGGGGCAGTATCTTCAGTCCTTGAAGTTACTGCAGCTTTGGTGGATAACACGCCACCACGAGACTCTCCATCGACCTGGGCTTGGCCAATGGACAGTGACAGTTTTATTGAGCTTTTCAAAAACTGATTATTCATAGTAGAACTGTGCCTAAACACGTGCCATCTTCAACCAACTGGCTCATAGAAATTTGGAGTACAGGTACTATTTATAGATGTGAATGATTTTCACTGGTA
>NW_006360269.1:0-676 GCF_000327345.1 Myotis davidii
TGACTAATGAGTTTGCCGACCACTGAGATAAGGAATGAGAATGGGCCTTTGGATTGAGCAACACAGAGTCATGGTTACTTAACAGGACAGCTTTGGTGCAGTGTTGGTGGGGGAAACCCTGAGTCATCTCAAAAGAAAAAGGACAGTTGGACTGGGTTTGGTGTTCAAGAATATAGAGGGGTTTTTCAAGTTTTGTTTTGAAGAAAAGGAAAGGATTTTACTAACTAGAGGAGGAAGAAGAAGGTTAAGAAAGGACTTTAGATTTTAAAAGAAAAGAAATAATAGCATGTTTATACTCTGATGGGAACTACCCAGGAGAGAAGGAAATAATTATGACACAGGACAGTGAGGTGAAATATCAGAGCACTATTGGGTGGGCAAGAAGTTACAGTCCCTAGTTTGGAATGTGGACAGTTCATCCACAGTGAGAAGACTCACAGTGTGTGTGGACACGGGCCAGTGGGGACACGTGGGGACTTGTGGAAGTTCCCTCCGATTGTCTTTATTTTCTCAATGAAACAGGAAACAAGGCTGATGGCTGAGATGAGGTGTTGGAGAATGGAGGAAGAGGAATGGTATGCATATGTCACCTAGGAAAATGGGAGAACTGGTGGTCTAGACAAACATAGTGTAAGTACAAGGACCAGCTTGTAGTTACCCATCATGAATTCACAGT
>NW_006360270.1:0-675 GCF_000327345.1 Myotis davidii
TATCCACTGAGCCAAACCAGCTAGGGCTAACCTGCTCTGTTATCCTGCCCCTGCTCCCTGGCTGTGCTTCAAGATGGGGGCTCTGTAAAGTGATGAGAGTGGGAGGTTCTTGGGAAAGGATGCTGTACCAGTCATTCACAGAGTCTCCCAGGGGTTTGAGTCAAATTGCCCTCTTCTTCTCCCCACCTTGTTTGGAGTAACCAGTCCCTGCCTGCACTGGAATGGGGCGAGCCTCTTACTCAACACATGCAATAGAAAGTGACTCTGCCAGAAATATCACTGGGCTCTCCTCTCTCCTCAGGGTGCAACGTAGAAAACGCCTGCTACCCGCTGGGCATCTGTGCTGAACGAACGGCTATCCAGAAGGCCATCTCAGAAGGATACAAAGATTTCAGGGCAATTGCTGTTGCCACGTGAGTGGGAAATCTGGGTCACAGCCATATTCATTCATCTATTCAGCCAACGTGCACCAGTTATCCATCCATTCATTCATCTGACATATGTTTATTCTATACTCCCTATGTGCCAGGCACTGTAGAGGACTGTGGGCTGAGTGCTGAGGGTAAGGAGGTAAATAAGAAATGGACTCTGGCCTCGGTGAGTCTGCAGAGCAGGTGTACAACCAAGGCAACTAAGACAAGGGCAGTCGAACCGGTTTGGCTCAGTGGATAGAGC
>NW_006360271.1:0-676 GCF_000327345.1 Myotis davidii
CAAACTTTCCAACCAAGTCTCCTGTGCTTCCCTATATACAGCTTCAATGAAATTTTTGTAAATGTAGTTTTAATTTCTCTTGGGTAAATACCAAGCAGTGGATTTGATGGGTTATATGGCAACTATACATAAACTTCACAGAAATTGCCAAAATGTTCTCCATAGAGATTGAAACATTTTACATTCCTTCCAGAAAAATATGTAAGCTCCAGTTGCTCCACAGTCTTGTTAATATTTAATATTGGTAGTTTTTAAAATTTTTATTTTAATCTTTCTATTGGGTGATTGTGGTTTTAATTTATATCTCTCTTATGACTGAGGATTTTGAGCATAGATTTTCATGGGTTTATTGGTCATTCATATATCTTCTTGTGGTAGGCATAATTCTAAGATGACTCTCATGACCGTTCCTCCCAGTGTTATTCCCATGATTACATTATGTTACATAGCAAAAACATTTTCCCCAATGTAAGTAGGGTTACAGATCAGTTGACTTTTAAATAGGCAGACTACCCATGCAACTTAATTTAATCACAAAAGCCCTTTTAAAGGAGAGAATTTTCTTTTTCATATATAATTTTTTGATTGAATGATTTTAGAGAGTGACATCAATTTGTTGTTTCACTTATTTATGCACCCATTTGTTGATTCTTGTATGAGCCCTGACTGGGGATTG
>NW_006360272.1:0-676 GCF_000327345.1 Myotis davidii
TGTCACCTCTGACACACATGTCATAGGTTCACATCACTGCCCTATTCAGTGAGGAGCTAATCTAGGTGAGGATCGAAAGGAACGTTCTGTTCCTTTCCATGTTACTAACACAGAAAGCAAAGAAAGAAGCGAGACATTGGCTATCCGAGTTCTAGACCGGAGTTCGGGGTCTTCTCCAGCTCCAGCTTTGCCTTGGTGAGAGTTGGAATGTGACTTGTCCTTTCTGATTAATTTAAAGAAAAAACGAAAGGTCTCAGAAATAGATCGTTAAAAAGAAAACCACAACATATAGCCCAACTGGTACTTACAGAAACAGTGATAGAGATGGTTTGAAATTGGAGCTGTCCCTGAAAATAAGAAATACATCGCCATTCTATCTAGAAGGCAAGGGATGGTCACACATCAGCAGTTGGTAGAACCACTGAAATCCATTGAAACACTTAGATTTTCTTTCTATAACCTTAGAGGTCAGCCTCAGTTCTCCTTGCTTACCTCATTGGTTACTAAACCAGCAAATTCTTCCTTCTTACCTTCTCTCATTACAGACCCTCCTTCTCACCTTCGTGGCCATTGCTCTAGCTCAGGGGTGGGGAACGTCCAGCCCGCAGGCCCATTTAAGGCCCGAGAAATCATTTGGTCTGGACCTGCTAAGGCATTAGGGGTGAGTTAATTAAAT
>NW_006360273.1:0-676 GCF_000327345.1 Myotis davidii
AAATGCTGACACGCCAAGCTCAAAAGGTTTGCCCTCACTGCCCTAAAATGTGCTTTGTCTCCATCAACCACTCCCTGGGTTGAGTTATCATTTAAAGGGAACCAAAGACTTGAAAACTGGCCAGCTAAATCCAAGTAATGCTGGTGCAAGTAGTTTGTGTGAGAAGACAGAACTAAAAGGTCCTGGGGAACCAGCTCACCAAGAAGGTAGTGATGCAAGGCCAAGTTGAGAGGAACAAAGAAATCGCATTAATTGAATCGTACCAAGAAGAAGGACCTTACGCTGACAGATAATTTATAGAAGTCATGATTACAAATAGAAGAAATCTGTTACCAACGCTGTACCAGTATATTCAGAATGATCATAAATAGCATACCTATATACCTGACGGCTACTATAATGAAATGACTTTCAACTTGGGTGGCATTGTCAATTGCTCTGTGGCTTAGACTCTCAGATAAATTAACTCAATCATTGTTTAGCTATAAAGAACTTGATTATTTTTCTCAACCCATCTATGCCATGGGGACATATCAAACTGGACATTCCTGATTAGGAGATAAGTATTTGGATATCAAAATGTACTCAGAATAGTATGATCTTCTGTGGCCCTTTAAAGTTAGGGCTGCATAATCCACTGGGATAATTTAAAAATTAAAAGTCCAGTGAGGCAATT
>NW_006360274.1:0-676 GCF_000327345.1 Myotis davidii
CACAATGTCCAGCATCCAACCAAAAATTACCAGGCATTCAAATAAGAAGAAAATATGACTCATCATCATGAGAAATAGCAGTCAATGGGAACAAATCCAGAGGTGACAGACATAATAGAATTAGTAGACAGTGATCTTATAACAGTTATAAATATGCTCAATGATGTAAGGTAGCACGAAACTATACAAAATGAAGCTCAGAGAGAACAAGATTATAAAATTCACAGAGCATCAGGAAGCTATGGACAGTTATCAAGTAGTCTAATCTAACATGTCTAACTTAAGTCCAGAAAGGGGTATAGCTATTTGAAGAAACACTAGCAGAAAGATTCCCAAATTTGTTGAAAACTATAGATCCACAGATCCAAGATGTTCAAGGAACCCCAAACTGAAGAAACATAAACAAAATCACATCAAGACCTATCATAGTCGAATTGCTTAAAAACAGCAATAAAAAGAAAGTCATTAAAGCATCCAGACTTAAAGATGCACTCTATCCAGGGGAGCAAACATAAGAATAATAGTCAAGTTGTTGTCTGAAGTCATTCAGGCCAGAAGACAGTAGAGCAATACCTTTAAATGCTCAAAGAAAAATGGCCAACTTAAAAGTCTAAATTTAGCAGAAACATATTTTGAAAATAAAGGCAAAATAAAGAATTTTGCAGACAAAAAAAAA
>NW_006360275.1:0-676 GCF_000327345.1 Myotis davidii
CCTTCCTCTCTCCGAAATCAATAAAAATATTTTAAAAATAAAAACAAAAAAACCGTCAAAGGCTGAAATTGTCTTTAAAACAAAACAAAAACCACACATCAGAGAATTCTATCCAGCTGCATGATATCTCGTGCAAGGGAGACATCTTGTGTTTCTTTAAACCCAGAGGTTTTCTTTTCAGTCAGGGCAGATGGAAGCTTTTCTTCATTATCCTGGGTGATCTTTTTCAAGGCAAATTTATCCTGAAAAGCCAAACCCAAGTCTCAATTTGGGCTTCAGATGAGGCGATGTACATTTTGTACGTTTGAATTAAGACACTTCAACCACATTGGCTATGGATGGAACTCTTCAGTCTCCTATTTTTAAAAGTTTCAGGCTTGAAAAACCCAGAGCACCCTAAAATAGAAACGTTAAAGAGAATGGTCATCAATTAATCAGGCTGTGTTAAAAGGTCAAATTAAGTCTGATGAGTTTAAATGAAGCTGGATTTAAATTCAACAAATATGCATTGAGAGTCTACTAAGGCACAGAGCAAGCAAAAACTGTGGTCACTGTTACTTTAAGAGAGTTTTAGCCTAGAGAAAAACACAGATGTATTTTAAACAGGTTGCTTAGCATGATAGACATTAGCAGAAGCACAACACCTTTTATAAGACTATTTACAGAGCAGATTTCT
>NW_006360276.1:0-675 GCF_000327345.1 Myotis davidii
AATATACTATGTGCTTAGGTGCCAGAGTACTGAGCTGTTCAATTGCCTACCACTCTTCTAGATATCCTAGCCATAAATCTGTAATAGTTGAAGCAATAATATTGTTCTTCATTTCTTTACCAGCAGTTAGTTGGGGGGTGGTTATATCAATTTCTGGGGAACTTCTGGGAAATATTTCTTGCTGATATAAGAAGAAATGCCCTTCTTGTACTCTGGTGTAATTTGGTGGGTCAGGGTACGATGTCTAGAGCAAAGACTGCTATCTTCAGACCTTGAGAGGAGCTAGGTATGGATAAATTTGGCATTTTCTGACACTTGATGGAATGGATAATCTGATGCATTAACCAATTTTAGAATTGGTTAATCTTTGGACTTCTTGTTATGTGTAATAACATATTTTCTTTATTGTTTAAGCCAATTGAGTCTAAGTTGTTTTTAACTTTGAACTTGAAAACATACTTCTTGCTATAGCAAGCAAATCCAGTAAAAATAAAAACAATCCTCAGAATGGGAGAGAATATTTTTAAACTTACATCTGATAAACTTAATGTTCAGATTTTAAAAAATACCCTGATAACTCAATAAGAAAAGACAACCTAATTTAAAGGAGTAAAGAACTTTGAAGAGATTTCTATAAAGAAGATATACAAATGGCAAATAAACACATGAAAAGAT
>NW_006360277.1:0-676 GCF_000327345.1 Myotis davidii
GGGATCACACAAGGGGACGTGAGACCTAAGTGAGGCAGAGATGATTATGATGCCAAGAAAGGAAAGGACATGTAGAGAGATTATCATCTGTGATGACAGAGGCACAGCTGCAAACACGAGACGCCCAACCTCTCCTTTCATTTCGTTTCCAACCACAGGCGTAACTGTTATCTCCACCACCTGGTTGGTGGTGCGGCCGCCAGAACCAGCGCCCCTGAGCATGGCCCTGAGACCCTCGGCCGGGATGCAGGGAAGACGGGCCCAGAGGCGTGTCCTGCTGTCCTCACAGGGAAATGTCTTCTTGTGAGCCAGGGTCCCGGGCTGAGTGAGTGCGACTCATGTTGAGAAGAACGGACAACCGAATCTTGGATTTCTTTAGTGGTTACATAAATGCCTCAAATATTCCCTTCGCCCCCCTACACCTCCCCACTAAGAAATAACCATGACAAGTAATAAAATACAAAACAGAAAGAGAAGGACCGCCCATACCTTTTTGTGCTGTTTTGTTTGGTCTGCTGCTTTGTGGCCTCTTCGAATGCCAGAGCTGGGCTGCAGAACAGCTGCCCGCTCCTCCTGACCACCCTCTGCTTCATGGCCGTGAGGCTGCTCCATTCGCGCACAAACCGCAAAATCTGCCGGGAGATGGGAGGTGAAAACAGTGCACGCGGCGCACCGC
>NW_006360278.1:0-676 GCF_000327345.1 Myotis davidii
TTCATAGGTTGATACTCAACCTCTGAGCCACACCAGCCGGGCCCCATTCCCCACGGAGCAGGAAGAGCCCCTAGGAAGAATCGGGGTGGGCCATCTCACCTGAGAGATGGGGAGCAGGAGGCCCAGAAGGGAAAAGTGAGTTGCCACATGGGGCCCCAGTGACGGCACCTGAACGTAACTCCAGGCTGGGCTCTGCCTCTGTGATTTCCTGGCTTTGTGCTCAGGTCCGGAGAGCTGGGCTGAAGCCAGAAGGAGAAGGTGGGCATGACCGGGCCCCGAGGGTGCCGGGAAGCCCTGGAGGATTCCCACAGCCCATCTGGAGGTCAGGGCACAGTGCCAACTTTGCAGGAAATGGTGGGAAAAGCCCCCAGCCTTTCCACCTTACAGAGCAGGGGCAGGAAGTGGCAGCAATCTGACTCCAAAATGTGCCCACCAAACCCAGCGAGGCCACCATGATTCAGTCACGCCCACAGCCTGTTGGGAAAGTCCCCCGAGGAGCCCTTCTCTCTGGGGAGGCAGATGGACAGCCTGGGGCCCACCACAACCCATTTCCCAGTACACCCTGTACCCACAGCCCTGTTCCCAGGCTCAGCTCAGAGTTGGCCTACACCGAGAGGTGCCGCCATCACCATATGTGTCCTGGGCTGCGGAGTGAGCTGATCAGACCACAGAGAGT
>NW_006360279.1:0-676 GCF_000327345.1 Myotis davidii
TCTTGAGAGCATTTCTTTGGGAGTCCTAGACACCTCGAAGTAGAGATTCTGGTCAGGGGACTGGGCCCTGGGCTAGAATGTTCTGGACATCCAACTGTGGCATGACCGCAGACGCTGATGAAGTCTGTAATCCCTGAGCCACAAGTTCAACTGGAGGCATCAGTGTTGGGGACTGTGATTTGTAGTAAGAAATATATATTTGGCCTCCAACCCCATTTCTGGCACAGAGCTCCTAAAATCCTTGGGTTGTCCTAGGTGAGGAGAGCGATCCAGGCGTCTTTTGTTATATTAATGAGGTGGGTCTTGAGCTGACCTTGGGATGGGGGCTGGTTGCCAAGAGAATCAATCTTGCAATTAGTGGATTGGAACGTAGTCCCACCTCCCTGACCTCTGGGGAGGGAGAGGGGCTGGCGGTTGAATCAATCTCCAATGGCCTGCGATTTAATCAATGGTGACTGCGTAAGGCAGGCTCCATAAAAACCCAAAAGGAGGAGTGCAGAGAGCTTCTAGGTTGGTGAGCACGTGAAGATTCGGGGAGAGTGGGGAGCTCCGGGAGGGCATGGAAGCTCAGTCCTTTCCCCAGACTGCACCCTGTATATCTCCTTCATCTGGCCATTCCTGGGTTATTTATATCCTTTTACAATGAACTAGTAATCTAGTAAATGAAATGTTTCTC
>NW_006360280.1:0-675 GCF_000327345.1 Myotis davidii
CTCACAAAAAGGTTGCCCACCCCTGTGCTAGACAGTCTCTTCCCAGCCCAGGGGCCCAAGCAGTGTCCTTGCCCCGGAGGCTAAGAAGAGAGTGACCAAGAAGGTAATGCAGCTCCTTTAACGCCTGCTAACTACCCTATCAGCCAGGGGAGGGGCCCTCTGCTCAGTTCAAATGGAGAGTTAGAACAAGCTCAAACAACACTATGAATAGCAGAGCTAGGATTTGAACTTGGATTTCCCCAAATCAAGTGCCACCTGAGAAATCCCGTCTCCCATGGCTGCCATGGGGGCTCAAGGACTCCTCCAGGCTCACCCCTGAAACCTGCTTTGCTGAGGCCTAATGCAGAACTGCCAACAGTGCCATCCGCAGTCACTGAGGCCACCCTGGAGCCACTGCTCCAGGAGCTGGGCTTGCAATCCCCGTGGTGGTCCCAGAGGACCCAGCCAAGTCCCTACAGGTTCTGGGGCCGCAGCAGATGTCAAAGTCAGCCCACGTGCTCACAACCTGGCCTCACCCACCTTCCTGTAGACGGCACCGATGACGGCGGTCTTGACCCTCATGCCACTGACGAAGCAGATGTGGAAGTACTGGTGCAGCATGAGGGTCTGGAAGCAGGCGCTGAGGAACAGGACCGCGGTGTAGAAGTAGCCCTGCCAGTCCGGGGCCTTCTTGTC
>NW_006360281.1:0-676 GCF_000327345.1 Myotis davidii
GTTTATTAAAATACATTTCATTTTCAAAATGCACTAGAATCAGCCATTAAAGTACGTATACTTTAAATGCATGAATATAAATATGCACATGTGTAAAAGTAGGAATTTTACCAGAATCTTCTATTCCACCTTATCACTTTTTAGATTTTATGTTGTCTTGAATATCTTTTGCATGCTTTTTAAAGAGTGAAATCCTGAAGAGGTTCTCATTGTTATACTTGTTTTTGAGCAGTTTCTGTGCATTCTTATGGGTTTTTATGTTAGCATCAGGTTGTGTTGTGCATTACTAAACAATGGACCAAAATGTTCTTTGGATGTAAAGAGCTGGTATATTGCATCTGATATTTTCCTTCCTTCAGGAAGCTGTTATCTGCTGCAGAGAGTCAAAGAAAAACAAAGGGAGCAGAGAGTTGAAGTCAAAAGTTACTTCATAATAGCTAACAGTAGCCATTAAAATTCATATCAATCTCTGTCTATTTTTAGATCCATTAAACACACACACACACTCTTGGCTTGGGTTGCTGTGTAGTCAGAAGAAATGTAAATTTAACAAGATGTTTTTCCTCCTCTGTGCCTAATCACTCGAAGAAAAGGGGGAGTGTGATAGTCGGGGAACCCAGCCTACGCCCTTAAGTCTTCAGATATTTGATATATAATTTGTGTGTGTGTGTGTGTG
>NW_006360282.1:0-676 GCF_000327345.1 Myotis davidii
TTTTCAGGTTTGGGGAAATGCCCTTCAGCCATTAGAGATTCAGCCCTGCTGTCTGGAACTGGCTTCCGGCACTATCTGGATGAAATTTAGCCTAATCATAGCTTTGAAGATTGTTTCTGGAATTTCCCCCCTATATCTGTGAATGTTTTTGATATTAGAGTGTTTTCCTGTGTTGAAGATTCTGGACATAGTTTGCAACAGTTGCATGGTGATAACTCTGAATATTCCTTTTATAGTTTCAGATACTTCATCAAGATGAATCAAATAAAAGAGAAAAGGTCAAGACAAAGGGAGTCGAGTTTGAAGATGACCTGCGAGATGAGGTGGAAGATGCAGTTCAGAAAGTTTGCAATGCGACTGGCTGTTCAGTTAGTATTTCTGTCACGCAGTGGCCCTGGTTTATAAGCAAGCGTTGCTGTGTCTAGTTCCCCTGCTAGTTTTGTAGCACCATTAGCATGCCAACACCTGATGGGCCAAAACAGGTCCATATGCTATTTGTAGTTTGATGAGGTGGTGTGATACGACTTAATGAGAGCTGTTCATTCATTTCTCTCCTGTTTGCTAGACTTTACCCAATACTGCTCAAAATCCTAAGGAAGTATGTGGATTTATTTTTTTCTGATTCGTGTTTGTACAAGTAAAAGCATTTTAAAAGGGAATTGATTTATATTAATTG
>NW_006360283.1:0-676 GCF_000327345.1 Myotis davidii
CAGTTTTCTTTCACCAATAAAATGAAATGTATAATCACTGAACTAAAGTTTGACCAATGCTCTATTAAATTGTGTAAATCTACACTTTTTCTGACATTGCTTCCCATTTAGTGAACATTTCTAACACTCATATCATCAACTCTATTTAAATCCTTGCTTCAGTTCCTCTAATCTATTCTGTAAGTTCTGTTTGAGTATGAAGGAAAATATTTGCCACAATGATATATTAAAGTACTTTCAGAACCGCCTGAAATATTGCTGAGCCCTATAAAAGTTACTCATTATGCAAAGTTTGAAGCACTACATATTAGGCTTCTAGCAATGGTTTACTTCTAGAGCAATTCATCATCACTCTCCAGAGATTACTTACTCTAGAAAGCTGGTGATATATTCTCGACTGCAGGAAGACCAGGAAAAAGGATTGGTATTTGCAGTAATGTGAGCTGCCATAAGTTTTGCTGTTTCATGACCTTTCGTCCCACAAGGATTTCCAAGTCCATCATGGTTCATACCAAAACTGTTTTAACAAGGAAGAAACATAAAAGAAGTAAGAAAAAAATAAAACAAACCCCAATACATCCTTTATTTTCTTATTTGATCATGTATTAGTTTTATTAACACATGCCTTCCTTAAGAGTAGACTAGCCCCTCTAAGGCAGTGGTTCTCAACCTTCCT
>NW_006360284.1:0-676 GCF_000327345.1 Myotis davidii
CAATATCCTTTTCTAACTCAAACATCAAGACTCTATCAAGTGACAGCATGATTTAGTGCACGTGCAATCTGCTGCCTTTGGACATAGCAGGCCTGGGTTTGAGTTCCATACACAACCACTTATTAGGAGGTGTGGACCACAGACAAATTGCCTAGCATCTCTTAACATCAGTTTCTTGATCAGCAGAAGCTAGAAGAAAGACAGGCCGGGAAGAGGAGGGATAGGAGCTAGAGAAACCCCACAAGGCAATGGAACGCTTCAAGGGTTGTCAGGGGTAGAAGTATTCAGAACCAAGGGCTGTATATATTATCATTCAAAGTTTTTTCAGGACTCAGGAAACAAAAAACTAACAGTGTCCTGGCCAATAAATATTTGTAGGAACTTGCCTTATTCATAAGAAAACATGATTTTTATTAGCATTAAAATTGTACATAAGACTGTTTGAAACATTTGTTCTCTTAAGGTCCTCTCCAGTAGATTGATATCCCAGCTTAATATCACACAGCTTGTAAATAACAAAACCATTTCTAAAATAGAAACTAGATCTCAGATCCCTCCTACAAATCAATTAGGAAAAGATAGACAACCCATAGGAAAATGAGCACCAGACTAAAGAGACACCTTGCAAAAAACAAAAAAGGTACCCAATAGCTAATGAATATATGTGATGGGCTCA
>NW_006360285.1:0-676 GCF_000327345.1 Myotis davidii
TGTGTGTGTGTGTGTGTGTTGTGTAACAAAACAGGTGACCTCTGAGTTGGAGACAAAGACCCTTCATTATGCATAGCAAACACTGCAACTTCTTAGAATCAGTTCTCCAAGCCCCAATCCCCGTATGGTGATATGGTGAGGGCCAGATGGCAACTGCACATAAGGCTGGGTACATTACAGGAGAAGAACCCCACAATAAGGAAGCTCTGCCCATCCCTCACTTCTGAAAGTATATCTTTCTACCCGAGCTGATACTAAAACCCAATATCCATTCTATGTAGAAGGAGGAGTGTGACCTGATTTCCTTGCAAGGGAATCACTGCTGCTTCCCTCACTGAAGCCCAAGGCTGACCTATTTTAAGTTCAGGTTGCAGCTGGAAATTGAGTGGATTACACTGATCTGTGGCCTGGTTAACCTAGTACCTCAAGCTCTCAAAGTCCCCATAGACTAAAACAGGTTGCTAAGAAAGTCAGGGTTGTGCATTTAATTCTGAATCCCTAAATTCAGATTAAAACATGTTCTCAACCTCTTCAACTATGTCCCACTTCCAGCTTTAATCACCCTTCTAGAGAAGGAAATGAGACTGTACTTCCAACAAGCTCATACTGATGCTGCTGGCCCATGGACCATACTTTAAGTAGCATGGGTCTAGGTCAGGGGTGGGCAAACTTTTTG
>NW_006360286.1:0-676 GCF_000327345.1 Myotis davidii
TATTCCATTGTATGCTCTTGCCTCCATTGTCAAACAATAGAGTAGTGAAGGCCTCAGAGGGGTGGGTTGGGACTGGAGGGGGTCAATGGGGAAAATAAACAAATAAATGCTTGCAACAATAAAGATAGTTTTTTTTAAAAAGGGGCTTCTGCCTTTGATTTTTTTTTTCAGATTGTAAACCCTCCTACTTTGGTGAAGACAGACAAAGTATATAATAAGAAATCAAGAGTAAATAGAGCCATAGGTATGATAGTTACAAGCATGAAAACCAGCAAAATAATGGTGATTTTAGCAAAGACAGAGGAAGGTTTTAGAAAAAAGTGAAGAAGTTCAGTACTTGTGTCAACTACTCACATCACTTGAGCTAGTAAAATTGTCTGTAAATCTTATAAGAACAGATGTTCTCACTTTCTTTGAAAGTCTAAAATTAAATCTCAAAATATGTGTTGTTGAAAAATAAGTCACAGAGAAAACAAAACATTTATCTCGATTCAAGGTTTATTCAGTTTACATCCAGTCTTCTCTATCCCAGTCTTAATCCACTCCCTGTGAATATATATGTTGATGGTAGAATGATGGCTTTCCTAATGGAAAAACTAAGGAAGTGTGTTGTAGTATTTTTTCTAAAATAATATATATACAATTATATATATATATATACATACATACATACATA
>NW_006360287.1:0-675 GCF_000327345.1 Myotis davidii
GGCCTCTAGTAAACATATATATTCTGAGATATCTATTAGATATCTAGATGCAGATGCCAAACAGAAAAAAAGATATACAAATGTGAATGTCAAGGGGAAAATAAATTTATGAGTTGTCAGCATATAAGTGGTACTTAAAATCATGGATCTAAAACATATAATATAGAAAGTAAGTATAGTGATATGTATAAAGACTAAACTCTTGTGTATTCCAACATTTAATAGTTAAACAAATGAGGAAAAACCAGAAAAAGAGAGGCAACCTTAAAAGAGCAAGAGGCACTAATGTGCTAATGTTCAATTAAAGATAAGGTTTCATGAAGGAAGTGGAAAATGTATTAAATAATTCTGATAATTTGAATAAGCCAAAACAGGTAGTTAATTGATTTTATCATATTGGTATTTAAAGGGGAAGTTTAAGAAGTAATGAATATGTATTACTAATTGGAATAGACTCAAGATATTGGACAGAAAGGAAGTGCAGACAATATTATTATATAGTCTGAAGCAGAAGAGCATATACAAAATGTGAAATCTAAGTCTCCATAAGGACATATGCACTACTATGTTCATTGTAGCATTATTCACCTTGGCCAAGACATGTAAACAAACAAAGTGTCCTTCGATAATTGGATAAAGATGTAGTACATATGTACAATGAAATACTACTCAGCC
>NW_006360288.1:0-676 GCF_000327345.1 Myotis davidii
GAGAACCGCTGCTCTAGAGTAAAGAGCATTATTACCCAGCGTCTTGGCTCACTGCCCTTCCTGGGACATCTAACCTCTGGAAGTTTAGACCTTGATCTCTCATGTTGTGAGTTCAGGTTCTCAGTTAAGCCCACAGGCTGCCTTTTCATTGCTATTCCCAGGGAGTTTTAATTAATTGGGGATTAAAAGGACTGAGAGCATTGGCCTGTGGGTCTAGCAGAGGTTGAGCTCTCAGGGGTTCACCTGCCAAAGTCCAGGAAAATGCCGTGATCACACGCTTCCGGAAAGATCCGTTCCCACGGAGAGATGTTTTGGCTACATCCGTCGTCATTGCCTTCTTTAGAGCCATCTGTCTAGGCATCTCCCAAAATAAAGACCTGCTTTGCTAACCTAGGCAAGAGTGAGCATGCTAAGGAAACTTCTGGTCCCAGGAAGTTGAAAGAACATAGCTGGGCATAAAACACATGGTCAGGTTCAAAGTGAAAGGACGGAAAAGACCTTTTCCAGGTTAGCAGGCAAGAGGCGCTGTAGAATAATGGGCCTTATAGAAGCCACAGCTGTTAAACAGCAGAGCACTCAATCTTTACTATTGTCACTCATTCATCTTTATTAAATTCTTAACAGTGGGACCTTGTCCTGGTGGGGGGTTTTGATGTTTATTTTTTGTTTAAAAAAA
>NW_006360289.1:0-676 GCF_000327345.1 Myotis davidii
GGAGCTGCTAAGATCCATTGAGACAGTCAGTGAGATAAGCAACTTGAAGAGAAATAAAATGAGCTATTATTGCAAAAGTGTGAGGGGCTAGATTGGAAGAGTCTTAAATGGTAGGTTAAGGAGTTTTGCCTGTTATACCTGAGCTATTGATTTACAAACTTGTTTTTTGCCAATAGAGATCACTTTAAACTGATATGGATCCCAACCTGTAAAATAGAAAAAAATAAAAAGAATTCTCTCTGGTGGAAGAGGGAATGAGAGGACCCTTGGAAGCCTTTCCATTTGTCTTCCCACACCTTCCCACTATTGAACTCCTATGGCTCTTTACAGAGTTTGAAAACCACAAGTGCAGGATTTGAAGGAACTCTCCAGGACTTTTAGGGATGGCTTGGCAACTATAGATTAAAAAGATAGATTAAAGATAGATTAGTGTGGAGAGAAACTGAGAAGAGAGTTCAAGAAAGAGGCATAAAATACTAAGATCTCTGAATCTGTGTTGACAAACGTGGATGTGTCTCAAAGAAATATTGGACAAACTGGTGACTGATCAGACTTGAGGGTTCATGGAAAGGACAGAGTCAAAGAAAATGACTTCTTAATGCTTGTGAACTGGAGCAATGATGGAAAAATGACTGAATATCAGGGTCAACAGGAAGAGTTTTATCAATTTTGCCAA
>NW_006360290.1:0-676 GCF_000327345.1 Myotis davidii
CTCTGGAGGGTAACTTTGAACCCCTTCTCAAGGATGAGTGAAAAGCACTCTAGACCCTAGAGCAAATGAGACATCTCCACTGGATATTTTTTAAATGGCATTTGTGCAACGAAAATTCTAGTAATACATCTCCAAATGTCATTATATAAGGCTTTTGGTACAGGGAGATGTAGAAAATGACGTGTTTTAAGGGTGTTGCCTTTGTAGTAGCCTCAGAACCAAATTTTCTAAAAAGTAAAGTGGGGTATATGTGAAGGCCGGAATCACAAATTCCCTTACTGCACACATCCTGCTGTGACTTACTCTTTGAACAGAATTGTTGCTTAGACTTCAAACCACCACTGTGACCTCAAGAGGTTAACAGAAAAAAGAACGTCTTTGGTTCAGAAACCATAACATGGATATAATACCATTTAAAGGCCCAAGATTTAGAACTCAATGTAGCTTTTTGGAAAAAGTCAGTCAATCCTCTTCTAAAAATGAGAAAAACCTCAATGAAGTCTAAGACTTTTAAATCCCAGATTCATATACAGACCTAATAGCAGTAAAATATATTTTTCCCATAAAAAGTAGATTCTATGTTCTTAAACATCATTAAGTAAATCATGATCTTCAATTGATCATGTTCATGCGAGACATTTTTAAAAATATATTTTTACTAATTTCAGAGAGGAAG
>NW_006360291.1:0-676 GCF_000327345.1 Myotis davidii
GGAGCCAAACTGTGAGAGATAGGGAGGGAGTGTGCCCTTAATTTGTAAACCATGGTAAGGACTTTGGATTTTATTTTCAAATCATTAAATTCTCATTAAAGGATTTTAAGCAGAGGAATAATGGAATGAGGTTTCTCTTTAGAAAGATCACTCAGCCTATGTTATACAGGATAAATGGGAAGGGATCAAGGCTGAAGGTATAGACATACCTAGAATGTAATAGGTACTCAATGCTTGTTAGGTGAGTTACATAGAATGGATAGTAGAAAATGGGTTTGGAAATTACTTGGTTGATAGAATCCACTTGACTTTTTGACAGGTTAGATGTGTGGGAATACAAGAAGAACCCAGATAATACCCTGATATCAGTTTCCCATCGCCAACAATGAGCAGTGGGTGAATATAAGACTGGAGTTTATAGGAAGAGATCTATAGTCTTAGAAATCATCTACATAGAAGTGGTAGTTAAATTCTTGAAACTTGATGAACTTTAGGAGAAAGCTAATTATCGAGAAAAGCAGAAGGCCAAAAATGGAGTTCTAGGAAATACCTAAAAATCAGAATATTTTTATTTCCTGTTAGTACAGAAGGACCTTGGAGATAAAACTATGCTTTGCCTAGTACTCCATCACCACCACTTAGCCCACACATATAATTACATATTGTTTTTGTGATT
>NW_006360292.1:0-676 GCF_000327345.1 Myotis davidii
TTTTTTCATCTCTTGCTATTAAGATCATTAATAGCTTAAGTCAGTATGTTCCAAAGTAGGTTTTCTGGAATGCTAGTTCCATATAATGTCAATAGGGACTACATCCAAAATGGTTGTATGTCCAATTAAGCTGTGATTTACAAAATTAAACTGATGTATCCTAGTAACTGTAAGATTCCCAGCATCTTTAACAGACTAAATAAATAGTTTACATCTCTAGGAAAATGACACTATATGCAGAATATCCCAAACTTCATTAAGTAGGAACTTTTTGTTTGTTTTCAGAGTCTCTAATGGGGATGGCACACCACAGAGAACTTTCTGGCACAAGCTGAACTAGAGATGCAAAGACAGACTTAAAATATACACAGATTGCTTGAACAATTTTCAAGATGTTGAGAAATTGACTTCTAGTGTAGACTATTCTGGGAGAAGAAATTTTACATTAAGTGACTATAATTCAAATATTATGATTAGTTTTCATTTAGTAGGCAATCTGATCTAACAGATAAAACACTCGCCTGGAAGTGAACTAACGTGTTTTATTCCTCAGCACAGTCATGCTGTTTTTCAACTGATTAGCAATTCATTCTACCTTCCCAGTTAAGGTAAAAGAAATCTTGTAGGAGTAATAGAAATACTGCGATTGCCCTAACCGGTTTGGCTCAGTGGATAG
>NW_006360293.1:0-676 GCF_000327345.1 Myotis davidii
TCTCTCTCTCTCTCTCTCCTCTCTTTCTCAAATATAAGAGTGACACCATGATGGGAATGGAGAGTCTTTTGGTTGCCAAATACATCTGTTGGCTGCTGAGGCTTTGGGGTGGCAACAGACTAGCTGAATGAGCAGCTGTGACAAAGGGGACCAGGCTTCTTCTGAGCAGAGGCTGTGAGGACCTACAGGAAAAAGATATAGAACTATCTCTCGGCAAGGCAGAAACAAAGTGGGGAGTAAGCAATTGCCCTAACCTCTCTGTGCCTGTTTGCTTCTACAAGTTGATGATATTAATGGTATTCACTTCACTAGCTATTCTATTAGTCATTTATTGAATTTTTTACTGACTATGTCTGGGAGATGTGCTAGTATAGAGCAACACAGACATGAAAATATCATGGCAACTCCTATGTTATTGCTGCTCTTCCTTTATCAAGAAGATGACCTCTTTCATGGCAAGAGTTGTTGGCTTGGAGATGAAAGAACCAAACATGAGGGCTTTGGATCATGGCTTTGTGGGCAAAGGTCAAGGAGAAAGAATGTGTAGTGGAGGAAACACAGCATGGTGTAATGCTAGAAATTTGACTAGTAAATCAGGGTTTAAATCTCACTTCTACGCCTTCCTAGTGAGTGACCTTGGACAAGTTACTTGCACTCCTGGAGCTTCCTTTGTAAA
>NW_006360294.1:0-676 GCF_000327345.1 Myotis davidii
AAAATACAAGATAATGAAAAATATATCTTACTCAAAATCAATATATTAAACCAAAGTATTTTATAGAGTCCATTATAAGAAACTAAAAAAGAGTATTCAAGATCCAAGCTATGGTCATGAATGTGAGTGCTTGAGATGGAGTAAAGGACAAAGATCACTGGAAATGAGGAGGTTAAGGAAATGATGGGGGATAGAATAATCATGCACATGAATATAGAATTTATCAAAAATAACCACATTCTTGGGCTAGAGAGCCATACTGTGGGCCAGGGCTACACAGCAAGGATGAGAGAGCGATCATTATTACAGAGGACTGAATCTTTCCATGAGGTACTTAGTGCCAATTTGCGTGATCAGTACACATGGCAGCAGATCACTGGTTTGACATTAGCAGCATGCCTTGGGTAGGCATGATGCCTTGGGGAGGTCATCATATATATGGGTAAAGTTTTAATTCTCCTGAATGCTTCCCTCATAGCTGGCATTCAGACAGACTCATGTGTCTATATCAGACATGATAGGGGACCTATATACAAAGTCCAAAACAATGTTAGATCTGAGGTTTTTCCTCCACAGAAATCTGGCTACCTTGACCTTCATATGTAATTTTTTAGAATAAAATATCTAATACCCAAATATTTCCTTCTATAGCAATGGTTCTCAAACTGTGGGTCGC
>NW_006360295.1:0-676 GCF_000327345.1 Myotis davidii
TGTAAATTACAGTGTTAAACATGCCAGCATACACTCACCTACAAAAAAAATTAGACATCATGCACACAGTTCAATATTAAATATTACATTTCTGTGTGTGATAAAAACTTTATGTATGTTCCTTATTTAGACTAAGAGAAAATGTAGAGCCATACTTTTCAAAGGACATGCCTCCGTTTTTAGACAGAATATATGGGCTCAAAGTAACAACTGCATGTGAAATGAGAAAGCTCAGTGATTACCTTGGCACCCTGTATACCTTGTTCCCCAGAGAGACCGTCTGTTCCTCTTGGTCCCTAGAGATGGAAAAAATACCCTGTTGTTAATTTCAAATGTTCCATTTTTACTGTTATGCACCCTTACTAATGAAGACATTCTTCTTTAGTTGATGAACTGCTTGTTCCTTGCCATAACCACATAAAAGAATACAACTGGGTATAAGTATAAACCCATTTGCATGAGAGAATCAAACTAGTGTTTTCAAGATTGATTTTCAAATATTAAATCAGGTGACCACAAAAATAACTGCTTCCGTTGCTGAGGTAGCTAAAGTATAGGTTTGGTTTTTTGAGTATTTTGTTCACATTATCATTTACTCAGCAGTCATTCAGGATTTATTCTAAAACAACTCTAAATTAATTTAAAGGCAGGGGAGGGTGGGCAGGAAGAGATCAAC
>NW_006360296.1:0-676 GCF_000327345.1 Myotis davidii
TTGGATGAGCACACCCCTGAAAGCACAACAGTTCAAGAGGTAGCACAATTTTTGGAGATTCTGAATTGAATTTTTAATTGTAAACATTTTTATAAAAGGAAAGTGGTAAGTATTGCTAGAGAAGCTGACATTGAAACCATAATTTGCTCTGTTTAGTTTTGATATTTCATCTATAAAAGATTAAACATTATAATTTTTATATTGTCTTAGTGCTTAGTCTGTGCTTGTGTCGTGCAACATTTTGAGAGTCTCATGGTTGTAATTTTTATCATTTTAGCTTTCTCCTACCTCACATGCATAAGCAACAAAAGTCAGTAGTAAGTAGCTGTAGTGATAAGTTTGCATGTCACAGCTTTCCTGGAATGTACTGAAATGTGTCCTTCAGCATGTCTGGTCTTAACTACCCATCATACATGCTAGGATTTTACTTCTAATATTTTTCCTTACGCACACAATAAAATGAATTGGAATTATTTTCAAAGTATCAGGAAGCATATGCTGACGGTTGAACAGAACAAATTTCAATATGAAATTTGGCATGGCTCCACCAGCTCTGCAAAGGACTGTCTAGTTGATATAACCATGGTGGCCATCTAGTTGACATAACCATGGTGGCCAATAGAATGTGTCTCTCAGATTTCCAGCTGCTCGGGACACTTAAAGAAGCTGAAGTGTC
>NW_006360297.1:0-676 GCF_000327345.1 Myotis davidii
ACTCCAGGAGACCTGGTAGGCCTCTCCATATACTATAGGCAAAATAGTCCACATTTGGGAATATGGCTCCAATGCATTTACCAGCAACCCTTTAAGATGATTTTAGATGAGCCATATGAATCAAAAGACCCGATGATTTAGAGGTACTGGTGATGGAAAGTTTTGCTGCGTAGAATTTATGGCAAGTCCCAATAGGAAAATCACAATGAAGGTTCCTAGAGTTCTGGAGCAAGACCATGCCATCTTCAGCAGAAATTATGCATCACTGAATAAACCATTATATTATACTGTTGGGTCCTGGTAGATAGAAATTAAGTGAATGTGCAGCCAGAACTGTACTAGTTGAAATTTATTTTCAGGCCCATAAATTCATATGGTTGTGCAGGCCTGTGGTAATTCATCCTAAAATGAAAATGTTGAATTCAAAATTGGGCATCATAGGACCAGAGAATACAAGCAAGCTGCATAGACCTCTACGTCATCCACTATATTACTGACTTTCCTCCCGCAGTTCACAACAGATGGAGGTGGAAGAAGGGCTAGGTTGGCTCACAGATGATTCAGTTCTTATGTGGCTAAAAGCCAAAATCAAGCACTGCATTGTGGTCCTACTCAGTGGTGTCCCTGAAAGATAGCAATAACGGGCACTTCTCCCAAAGTGCTTTGGACAATGCAC
>NW_006360298.1:0-676 GCF_000327345.1 Myotis davidii
GCCAAAGAGCCGCATGTGGCTCGTGAGCGGTAGTTTGCCGACCACTGTGTTAAAGGAAAGACAAACTGTTTTTTAGTGATCCATATAAACCTTGTTTCATAAAGAATGTTATATTTAAAATTTGCATAGAATATATTGCATTTCAGCATATATTTATTGCAGTTATTTGCATAAGTACAGGACATTATACAAGACCTGTTGTAAAAATGAGGAAGAGCTGCTGTGCAAAGACAGTATTCACCAAAGTTACTGGGGCCGAACAACAACTAGACCTTGAGTTGCTTCCATACCAAGCTATTTATTATAAATCTCATCATAATAAACTCTACAAAACCGTAGTAAAGATTTTCCTAGATCTAACAGTATGTATAACCCCACTCCATAAAATCATATTTAAAGAATTTGTCTATTTATGAAAACAGCTTCACCTGGGTCTAGAAAGAGAGTGCTTACATTTATTATAAATAAAAATGTTTCAAAGCCATTGGGAGCCTTTTACTCTAATACAAATATGCAAAGAGCCAGACCACACTGCTTTCAAAGTCACTTTATATGACGCCCCCTGGTCGGGTGCACAGTAAATCACACAGAAAATAGGTGTGAACGGCCTTTTAAATTGCCAACCTGGGCAAATGGCAGAAGGGATATTGTGGCTATAAATTTTAGAAAAAGAGAA
>NW_006360299.1:0-676 GCF_000327345.1 Myotis davidii
GGATATTGGTTGGCACTCAAAGGGTTAATTATACACTTTCAAACTATTTGAAAATGTGGCAGCACTATTCCATGGCCTGCCATCTATGGCCTTCACTAGTCATACTAATAATATTAGTCGTACTGTTGCAACTACTTAACTCTGCTGTTGTAGTGTAAAGTAACCATAGAGAAATATAAATGAGTATGTATGGCTGTGTTCTAATAAAACCTTATTTATAAAACAGGTGGCAGGCTGGATTTGGCTCATGGGCTGCACTTTGCAAACCCCTGTCCTATATTGTACTCATATTAATATTCCCTGAACACCATAGTTCTTATTATTTCCATAGTGTTTTTCAGAAGAGTAACTAGTTCCAGGAATAAACTTGGTTTCTAATCTTCTGTGGTAGACATTAGTGATACCCTACTGCATGTTTCCTGTGGCAGATATTGTTGACTAGACAGTTCCCAGGAGCACTGATAGCTTCCCACCTGATGTCACACCTCTCTGCTTCACCACCTGAGGGTTTTCTTCAGTGCCCTGGCAGCTTGCTCAGCTTGTGTGGAAAGAAGGACAAAAATACTGGGCATTTGACACCCCCAAGAGCAACCATCATCAATGGGAGATATGAAATGGAGTACAAATATTACAGTTTTACATCCATCGAGAAGACAATCCTGAGACACATTCTTCA
>NW_006360300.1:0-677 GCF_000327345.1 Myotis davidii
AGCACTGTGCTCTAGAAAACTCGCAGGTGACATAGTTCGAGTTGCTACCACTGCTTGTGTTCCGGAGGCCAAGGCTGGAATTGAGCCCCGAGATTAACGGAACTGTTTTTAAACGATCTGCCATTAATTTTATGGCTTTGCAAGAGCTTTGCAGAGGACAGATGGCCTGGGTGCCTTCGGAGGCTGTATTTCACGGGGTTCATGCTGGCTCAACCCCGCAGGCCACGGCCTCCCCTTCATCCCTCGGATCCCAGCCAGTTCTGACAAAGAGCAGTCCTAGGGGACCCCTCTGGAGACACGCAAGTCCCCGCCGTGGCAAGTCTCTGTGTGTCTCTGTCCCCACAGCCTCACAGGTCTGTCTGCTCCAGGCGGGGTGTGCCAGCAGGCTGAGTCCTGCGTCTGAGGCCCTGGGGTGAGGGTCCATGGGTCACAGGCAGCGCCCTTCTCCTCCCCAGATCTTCCCAAAGCACAGGCACTGGAGGCCTTCTCCCCTGCTCTAACGCCTCCCATGGCTCCCATGTGCCACACGGTCCACCTGCCACCCTTCAGCCCTGGGGAGACGGGAAGCAGAATTCCTCTCTGCCCTGTTTCCTTCCACACCTGAGGCCAGGGTCTCCGTGTTCTCAGTACACCCAGGATGCCCGATAGGAGCAGGCTCCCAGTTCCCCATGAAGAGA
>NW_006360301.1:0-676 GCF_000327345.1 Myotis davidii
CAGAATTGAACCTGGGACCCTTCAGTCCACTGGTCAACACTCTATCCACTGAACCCTACAGGTCAGGGTTAATTAAGATGCTCTTACTTCTTCCCCAAGAGATGAGGTACATATCTAATTTGTCACAGATTTTGATTTAAAGGACCACAACTCCTTTAAGCCAATTCATCTATAAAATAGGTCTGAGTTTATTTTGACTCTATATCAATTGTTCACAGGAAATACTCTTCGAAGGCCCTAGGCATAATCTTCAGGGAGAGAGGTGATATAGGAGTTCTGGCCACTAGTTTACCTGTTTTCTCATACTTTCGAGAACTGTTAAGGTCAGATCCCACATGCCAGTTTCACTGTACAATGTGTTACAGATTCACACTCCCAAATTCACAACTCAGCAGATCTAGTAATACCCAAGTTAGGATAAATACATGTGTTTATAAAACATTTGGTACCCCATTATTAGGCTGTCCTTACACTAGAACCTAAAAATAAGTTAGGAGTTATTTTTTTTTCAATTAAGATTAATTTTGAATTTGCTCTATAAGTCTAGGATTCTACACGTCAATATTTTTCTTACTGGGGCTTGTCAGAGATTCAATATAGTGTCCTAAGTATACCACTGATAACTGTAGGACTGTCAGATTTTCTGGGTCATATACTTTAAGTGACAGTGCAACTT
>NW_006360302.1:0-677 GCF_000327345.1 Myotis davidii
TAATGAGTTTGCCGACCACTGGTCTAGGCTGAAACAAAAACAAATAATACAGTCAAGAGCAGAAGGTGTTGTAAAGAATAAGATTGTTAGGATTTCTTGGGTACCTGTGTGCAGAGGATGAGGAAGAAAAAGTTGATGAAGATAACTCCAGAATTTGCAGGTGTGATTCGGATACAATGGCATTATTAATCAAGCCAGAGAAGCTCAGCAGAGAAGCATGTTACAGGAGAGGGATGATGGAGACTTTAGGTTCTCTAAAGCAGAGATTTGGAAATGCATAACGAATGTATTCTGGAGCTCATGAGAGAGATTAAGGCTTGTGATATGGATGGTAACATTTAAGCTTGTTGAATGATTTGGAAGGTCATTTCCATTTTATTCATAGAAAACTGGAAGACAAAACAGGAACATTCACTTCCCTATGATTATATAGCATCTAAGTTAAAAAAATTAATTTCCATAAGCATTTCCATCATTCAGTATTAATATCCTAAATTTCCTCCCGACTCTTATTGCCTCTTTCCTTAAAGATTGACTTTGCCAAATATATGGTTCCTTGCTCTGCCTAGAATGCTTTTGGGAAATCTTGATGTTATTCTTTCTACAAACCATCAATGATAAGTAAAAAAAGCATGCATCACAATTGAGAAATACGTCTTTTCTCTCCAATATTAAAA
>NW_006360303.1:0-677 GCF_000327345.1 Myotis davidii
GCTATAACGTAGCACATTATAACAGCGAGCTACTTTGGGAAATGAAGTCTGCTTAAGGACTTCCACAGCTGTCATCCCCCTAACCTGATTACATACATGCACATTGATTAATATAATCATGTAATGGAAAGAAAAATTGCCTTGCCCCTTAAATTTTTTAATTACAACCTAATCAAGACTGGGCATTAAGATCGTGACCTTTATTTTACTACCCAAGTGATTATTTTATTTAACATATTTAATGAATATTAATACACCCATGTTGAGTCACAGAAAAAATGACCTCTGGAATAACATTACCTGCTGCTGCTGGACTTTTGTTTATGCTCAAGGTGAGTGTAGGATAAAGAGCACTGGTTCTTTCTTATCACTAAATGCTGACTCAGTCACTAATGATGCCATTTCCTGTTTAATAAGTCACTTAGTTATCATACTCAAGGAGAGGGCCGGGCTTATATTCTGGCCTCTACCAGGAGAGGACGGTGATGAATATACTTTAAAACTTGGGATAATGCAGGCAGCTGACACTGAATTACAATTTTAAAACCTCATGTAAGCAGCTACTACTGAGTGCTACGCGAGCCATCTTTTGAAGTTGCCGGGGTGGAAAAATAACTTTTTCTCCCACCTTTATAAATTCTTCTGGCCAGAATCATAATCAAATTAACATGAGACAG
>NW_006360304.1:0-678 GCF_000327345.1 Myotis davidii
TCAATAAAATATATTTAAAAAATATATATTCTTCTACATCATTTCCTAACGGTTCTGCCTTTTACATTTAAGTCTTTGGTCCATTGGTAATTTATTAAGGCATATGGAGGGGTTCACTTTCATTGTTTCTCCCTGAAGGATACCTGTCATAGTACCATTTATTGAAAAAAATTCAACATATATGGTCAGATCTGTTTTAGGGTTCTCTCTTCTGTCCCTTTGGTCATTTTCACTACCCCTGGGCCAATGTCACAAGGCCTTAATTACCATGACTTTACAATTCAACTTTATGTCTGGGAGGACTAGTCCCCTCCACTGTACCATGGACATTCTTGACCTTTCACACTTCCATCTAAGTTCCACATAAATTAAATCTCTAGATGAAATTTAGAACACTGACATATTCATAATATTGACCCTACCTGTCTGTGTCCATGTATTTATGTCTTTTAAATGCCTTTAAAACTGTTGTCAATAAATTCTCTTCATAAAGATCTTACACATCGTTAGACTGTTGATACTTGATATTTGTGTCACTATTATGAGTAATATCATACATATCTTCTATTTATTACTTAGCCATACAAATGCTAATGCTTTGTTAGCTAAAAATAGTACATTTTGTTTATCCTTTCTACTCTCTGCCAAAAGCCAATTCTAGCATGTCATAATTGCAAG
>NW_006360305.1:0-676 GCF_000327345.1 Myotis davidii
ACACAAGCTGGAGTCCTTGAGGACTGATTGAAGTGTCAGTTTTCTTGGATATGTGGACTTGCATAGTATTGATCTCCTGCAGAAATCAAGGCAACCATTGTCATGTTGCTAAACACACACACACCTGGCCCAGGAGTTGGTGATGCTGAAGGAGAACCAGGGAAGGGGGAACAATTGCAGGCCTGGCTGCAGCCTCATGCCAACAACACGAGTCAAAAGATAACTAGTATATATGAGCGGCAAAATGACTGCTGCTTCAATTCCACCCTCCAAATCTGTATGTTTCCTGTTTACCACAGTAAACAGGAAACATACAGAGATAGGAATTATGGGAAGTGTAGTTTAGCCTAGCCAAGTTGACCATTATAAAGTCACTACGGTTTATTATTTCCCTTAAGATGTCAGAGTTAAAAAATTTGCTTAATGACCATAATTTTATAACTAGGGAAAGTGTATAACCAGAATATTTAATATCAGGTTTTGGTTGTCTTATTATTGATGCACCTCCATAATGGACATACATGGCCATCCACCCTTACATAGGCTTGTATTTCTTTCAGGTATTCTAAGTGCTCCTGGATCAGCACTTGCACCGCCAATAAAAACTATGCCCTTTTGACTCATCTTTCTCATTCCTTCCATTATAGGCATCTCTCTCTCTCTCTCTCTCTCTCTC
>NW_006360306.1:0-677 GCF_000327345.1 Myotis davidii
AGATCTCTGAGGTAATTGGACATATAACACCTTAGAATGAGCACACAGAAAGAGCCTTGTGGGTGCAATGTGCCCAGGATGCCTTCCTCTTAAGGTGGCCTATCTCCCTCTTGTTTGGCAAGATGATTGACACAGATGACACAACTGCAATTTCCTCCTTTAAATTGGATTTATAAGAAAATACGTTTTTCTATTCCCCAACAGAGATATTGCCAAGTAGCGAGCATGAAAATATTTTCCTTACACAGTGCAAGATAAAGACTAAAGATCATATTATACATTATTTTTTTCCCCTTTAAAAACATCCTAGTGAAAATAGATAATGGCTTTAGTCTGTCACGCTCTGACATATTTTAATTCTATCAGCTGACACATTTTAATTCTATTTGCACACAGATGAGAGAAGAAAATAGCAAATGCCCAAAGAATCTCCTGTAGCTGGGTTTATGGAACTTTCAACACTCACAACCCACATAGTCCTTCTTCACCAAAATGGCCAAATATAAAATTTAGCTACAAGCTTACTGATAGCCATAACAAAAGGGAAAAGTGAATGTTATACATTTCTCATTAGAGAAATTAAATCGCTTGGGAAACACCTTTTTAATAGGACTTGTAATTTAATTTTCTCTTTTGTCATTATCATTTTTTAAAAAACTATATTTTATTGATTTTTT
>NW_006360307.1:0-677 GCF_000327345.1 Myotis davidii
TTTAGTTAGTGTTCATGATATGTCAGGTGAACTGTATTAGGAGCACTGTTTTACAATGGGGAAACTGAAGCAGGGTCACCCAGCAAGGACTTCTTTCAGTCCTGGCTGATGTTGTGGCCTTATGTAGACAGTATTTAGAGATCATGAAGAAAGTCGAATGAGACTCTTGGTGAATGAGAGGGTTGGGCCCAGCATAAGCCCTCAATATGATCTTTGACCGCAACCCATCCATTTCTAGGTCCTATCTTTAATATGAGTTACTCTGCAGCATCCCAGGAACAGATATCTTGGGTTAACACCTGCACCCCTGAGGTCTTGCCTCACCTCCTTCCCCATTGACTCAGTTGGACCACTGACTCATTATTATAGGCGCCCATTTTCAGTGTTCATTCCTCACATGGCCCCATTCCTGGCCTGGGCTCTCTGAGGGCATGGCCTCCCTAAAGGCGTGACCTACAATACTTGACCATAACCTTCAGTCCCTAGCAGCTCCACCCCTAGTCCCTCTCCCAATTACTTGACATCCCTAGCCTGAGATCTCATGGGTGGATTTCCCTGGAACATGGTCTGCACCTTAATGTTCCACCCCTTCTTAGTCCCATGTTGACCCAAAGTGTGACCTAGTCCCACCTCTGTTTCACCTAGACCCAGGGTCTTGGGGCATGGGTTCAGTGGGG
>NW_006360308.1:0-677 GCF_000327345.1 Myotis davidii
CGCGACCCACAGGTTGAGAACCGCTGCTCTTGATGGTGAAATTATAGATGAGTTGTTGTTGTTGCTGCTGCTGCTGCTGCTTCTTTATATATTTCTGTATGTCCCCGATTTCTTGCAAGAAGCATTTACCATCTTATGATAAATCTGAAGAAAAGCATTGCTACAATATTCATAATTTTTCAAACAAACTCTAAGAAATATCCTGGGTAACAATTAAATTAAAAGGAAATAATCTTCATTGAGCAAACTTAGTCCCCTCTAATGGCACATTTACTAAGAAGCTAATTCAGCCACTAACACATTACCTCTCAAAAACTGCAGAGAAGAGCAATGACCAAGTCAGCATTAAAATCCAAAGAGTTGTATCTCTTTGGTCTATTCCCAAGCCACCTATCTTGATGAGAGCACAGAGACATAAATATTCCTTTGGAAAAATCTTAGCAAGAACCAGAGACAAGCAGGATGGCATGGAGGATTTCACTTCATCCCAGAAACACATCTTCTAGGAGCTAAATCAGGAAAGAAGTGGTACCTGTGTGCAAAGAGCACATAACCTCATCTGTGCGCTATTTACTGAGAGTACCTAGAAAAGAAATTGGATTGGAGCATCCAAACAATTGAAGCTCACACTAAAGGAGGAATAAAAGCACTTAAAGCGATATGCTTCTCAGAAAGAA
>NW_006360309.1:0-677 GCF_000327345.1 Myotis davidii
ATGCTCTAACCACTGAGAAAAACCGGCCAGGGCTACACTATTTCTTTTATTGTTGAATAAAAGCGTGTGGCTGAGGGTATGACTGGGGAGTTGTCAAAGGGCATAGATGCATGCTATTCAGCATAGCTGCATATTCCCAGGCTCCAGCTCTGCTATCTAACAAGATTTGCTTGTGAATATGAAATGTGCCCTCTACTTTTAGGTAGTTAGGTATATCTTCTATATTGTGTGTAATAATAACCAGAAATATAAATTTTAAAAGATTATTAAATAAGGTCATCTGATCCAACAGCTTATCCCCTTGAGGAAAGATCCTAAAACCTTAATAGTCATCCATTTTTTAAAAGAATGTTAAAGAATGCTTATCCATAACCATGCCTTCCACCTCAGTCATGCTGTCCAGAGGAGCATATTAGAGAGAAGAAACTTGCTCACCCACAGGCCAGCTGAGCTTGCTGAAAGGTTTTCATTGTCTAAGCCTGATGAAAGGTTTAACTTTCCTTATAATCTGTCATATCAGATACGCTCGTGATGGTTTGAAAATGTTCTGACACTCCTTTTATTCCCCTTTAAATCCCCTCCAAGGATATGTTCATTTAAAAAAAATTGATTTGAGGGAGAGAGGAAGAGAGAGGAACTTCAACGTGAGAGAGAAACATTTATGTGAGAGAGAAACA
>NW_006360310.1:0-677 GCF_000327345.1 Myotis davidii
CTACTCTTGCACGAATTTTGTGCCTTGGGCCTCAAGTGTATATAGATTTTCTTAACAGCACAGTTGGAGGTGTGGCCTTGTTACCTGTGGGTGGTGGTAGAAGTCCTGACCCCACTTGACCCCCATGACATTGCCCCAGCAGGGAGCTGGAGCACCTTACTACTGCTGATGGTGATAAAAGTCTATAATTCCCACATATACAAGAGGGGTAGCCTCATTACCACCTAGCTAAAATGTAAGTCTCAGCCTCTTACTCAGTCTTCTCAGATGCCATCCTGGTGAAAGTGACTCATTAAAGCCTAGAGAGGGTGGAAATCTAGGGTCCCTGCTTAGTCTTTGCTGGTGAGGGTAGTGGTGGCCCATAGTTCTCTCTGTGGAGTTTGTAGGTATAACATGGTTGTTATTGAAAAGTTTTTGTTTTGCTAGACTGTGTCTTTCCTTGTTCTTTGGATAGAGAGCAGACTCTTTTTTTGCGAGGGGTGGGGAGGGTGGGGTGTGTATACCCGTTGATATTTCTGAGTTTCTGGCTCATCATAAGTCTGGGATATCTGAAGCAGAAGGTAAACCTAGAGAATTTACCATTGTGTCATTCCTTACAGCCTGAGATCCCTGGCTGGTTTGCCGTCTTCCCTCTGCTTTTCAAAATCTTACATTTGTTTTATATATAACTAGAGGCC
>NW_006360311.1:0-677 GCF_000327345.1 Myotis davidii
TCTAGTATCCATCTGACACCATACATAGTTATTGCAATAGTATTAATTATACTCCCTATGCTGTCCTTTACATCCCTGACTATTTTTATAACTTGCAATTTGTGCATCTTAATCCCTTCCCATGTTCACCCATCCCCCAACAGCCCTCCCACCTGTCAACCATCAGTCTGTTCTCTGTATCTAGAAATGTGTTTCTATTTTGTCAGAATAATATTTTAAATGTACAAAATACAACACAGGGGATTAAAAGAAGAACCAAATGTATGAAATGCATTGAAAAATATTAAGCTCAAATTTGTGACATATTAATATATGAGCTCCTTTATTACAATAAATAACAATATCCAGTAGACCCCAAGTAAGAGATTTGGCTCTTAACAATCTGGTCTCTATCACCTCTCAGACCTCAGCTTCTATCACTCTTTTCTGCAATCATTTGGCTTGGGTCACCCTGGCCTCTTTGCTGGTCCCTCAAAATGCTTCTGCCAAGGACTTGGCATTTGTTGTTCCCCCAAATATCTGCATGGGTTATTCATGCAGCGCCTTCAAGTCTCTGATTAAATTCACCTTGTTTTAGTTTAGTGGAGTTTGGGTTTTTGTTTTTCTCTGGCCACTCTGCTTAAAATGACAACTCTTCTCCCACACACAGACCCTAGCACAATCTTTCCTGCTTTTTT
>NW_006360312.1:0-677 GCF_000327345.1 Myotis davidii
ATCCACTGAGCCAAACCAGTTAGGGCTAAACTATGGTCTTAACCATAAAACACATTGGCCAGATTTCAGGTTATAAATCAAATTATTTTATAGAAAGTGTGTCACGAATATGTCAAGCACAAACCTGTACTTTACACTTGACTATAATGGATTCTTTTTATTTCTTGTTCGTTTTTAGCTTCAAAAAGTGACGATATATTCTATCTCATGCTGTGTGTCCACAGCAGATTGGCTAGGGTTTGATTTTGTTTCTTTTGTTCTCAGTGACACTCAGGCTGGTAAAGTCCCTACCTTCTGAAATGAGACAGAGTGAAGGATGAAATGGATTCTGTAAAATTATCAGCAGGGGCGGGGGGAAACATGTAGGGCTAAGTAATTATAAGAAAGCTGATTTCTTTACTGTAAAACTGCCAAGAGCTTTAACCTTGACTCTTGACCATGATTCTATAAGAGAAGGATAATGTAATCAGTGTTCCCCGAGTACCTAAAGGCCTGCCTACTACACAGAAGGTGCTCAATAAATATTTGTTGAACGGATGAATAATCGATTGTTTAAGGAGAGCATGAAGATTTAGAAGGAAAGAAGCTCGAGGGCGGGAACGTAAGCAACACCATCCTGTAAGGAATGGAAAGATTCCACAAAGCAGACAAAGAAGAAATGATCAGCGAAAAGCCAT
>NW_006360313.1:0-677 GCF_000327345.1 Myotis davidii
CCTTCAGTCTGCAGGCCAATGCTCTATCCACTCTATCCACTGAGCCAACCCAGCTAGGGCACTTGGCTAATTTTAGATAAATGGTGCACAGTTATATAGAGCGAGGATCCTCATGGATTTATGCTCTCAGTATGTTGTTACTGTGTGTAACAAGCACGTTGATCATCCTGGGAGACTTCCTATCATGGCAAATAATCAAATTCTCATCCTAAAGTCAGGACCTCCATCCGCTGTTTTTCTTTAGCTGCAGCATGGTGCCACCAAGGCCAGCAAAACTGGATCACTGTTGATGCCATTTTAGACTTTTCGACCTCACCAGGGACTTGTCTCTCTCCAGTATTTTATCATGGCCACTATTATTGAAACTTCCAAGCCTTATTACACACATGCCATTAAGCAATTACTGATTTCACCTGCCCCACTCCAAGCCTGAGGATGGTTGTTTAAACAACAGAGTCTGAAACCGTCACTAAAGCTAAACCAATCGTCATCACAGACATAGAGGAGAGGGGATTTCAGGGGCCACTAGGGATGAGCGTTCTGCAATGGTTGAGCTTGGTTTCATTTTTAGTGACTTATAAGCACGTTCACACACATCCTCTCATGGAGTCCTTACTGTGTAGGGAGGGGTAGGGCAAAGACCACCATCTCTGGGGTAAGTTCACCCGAGACTCACT
>NW_006360314.1:0-677 GCF_000327345.1 Myotis davidii
CTCCCAGCCCCTCAGTCCTAATGGAGGAGCCTATATCTCCGCATAAGCAAGGGGTAGAGAGTGTGAAACACAATCTGCAGACACTGTGTGGAGAAACCTGCTGGGGCAGAAGATGGAGAACATTGATGTTTCTAAGAAAGATCCTCCTCTCTGTTGAAGAGTTTGTCGTGAGAAAGGTCCTTTCTTCATGTTCTGCATGGAACAGTGCCCCATAAGGACAAGATTGGCAGAACTGCCGTCATCTTGGGATGTGAAGGGAAGGCAATGGACATAAAGAGAAGCCAACCCGAGACCTTGATTTCATTGAGCCAGAAGCAGTACTTCTGTACTCCTACTGTGTGAGAAAAGCGAAGACTAATTGTGCACGCCACACTTCTGACACTTGTCACCTAAAGCATGCTAATGTATTGGTTTGCTAGGGCTGATACAAGAAAGTAAAACAAACTGTGAAGATGAAACAAAACTTATTGTCTCACTGTTCTGGAAGCTAGAAGCCTGAAATCAAGATGTCCTGAAGGTGGTTCTTCTGAGGGATGTAAGGGAGGGATGTACTCTGGTGGGGAATGGGGATGGAGAAGAGCCGGAGAGAAATTACTCAGGAGCCTGCTATCATGACCAGTTAAAGATAATAGTGACCTGTACATGAACACAGCAAGCGAGACATTAAGAAGTAGTAC
>NW_006360315.1:0-677 GCF_000327345.1 Myotis davidii
GTCAGTGCATGTCATAGCGAGAGATTAAACTTCCTGTTGGTTGAACTCCCAAGGGGACACTTTTCATCTTTGGCTTTTATATATAGAAATATTATGAACATATAGCAAAATGCCTAGCAGACAGTAGTCACTTTACAATATGCTGATACCATCACCAATAGTCATCAGTTAAGGGCTCCTCTGCAGTAAAGGAAAAAGGGGGTGGGGGGATTGTTTTATTGTGTATATATAGTCCAGACATTTATTTACTACTTAATACTGAGATCTAAGACATATTTAATCTAAGTCTCCCTTGTCTCATCTGTAAAACATGAAACCAGTATTCATTTGTATATTTTCTTACATGAAACAACCCCCAAATCATTTCTTTCTGTTTCTCTATCAGAGTCTGTATATATCTCAGTCTGCACATACACAAGCACAAGCTCATTTAGTTGTACTCATATGTGGTTATATCTTGTTTCTACTGTGCGGGATCGGGGGAATGTGCTGCAAATTTAAGCCGCTAAATTAACTAGGACGTTACTTGTTTCATGCCAACCATAACAATTTCTGTAAATATAAAGTGGGTCTTGGTCTGGTTTATTCTAAGAAACCAAGATAATCTTCTCAAGGGAGAGATTATGTTCTTGCTATTAAGCTAGAGATATTTCTAGATGTGTTAAAAAAAAAAAGGG
>NW_006360316.1:0-677 GCF_000327345.1 Myotis davidii
TCCAGGTTTATCCTTGAAGTCATTGGGCTGCTGACAAAAGTAATTAAAACCAAGTGCACAATTCACCCAATCTGCTTTTCCATAATAAATAGCAATGGTCCCTTTCCATGGATGGACTACACTGCTATATTTATCTCATCCAGGAAAGCGCACATTAGGGATGATAACTAAAGAAATCACAGTGTGTAGCCACAGGCTGGGGTTCTAGACAAGACTGAGAGCTGTGTATCGAATGGGTCATGGGCTGCCGCTCTTGCGCTGATATGCAGGCAATCCTAGGACCTGCTAGCGACTTTCCTTTCAGTTGTGACCTCAGGAATAGGGGCCTTTGGGAAGTTTTCAGCTGCATTCTGTTTCCCTTTGTTGGAAGGCGAAGGGGATTAGAATGAAGGTAATTTTCTGTTTCGTTACACTGCTAATTGTAATTCTTCCCCTAGGAACTTTCTGGACTTTGACTTGGCAGCTGACAGTCAATTTGTCAAAATGTTCAGATGGTTCATGTAAACAAGACTAAGGCTCTGTCTACACATATAATATTTCTTGAAAAAGATGGCATTCAGTCAAATACTAGGCTCTTTGGGGAAATACTTGTTAGTGACCATTTGAATTTTGGTTCTTTGACTCAGCGAAACCATGTCTGTAGAGCAGCCTGAAGCAATATTTTTGAATTTTTTTTT
>NW_006360317.1:0-677 GCF_000327345.1 Myotis davidii
GCACTATACACCAGGAAGAGTGAATTTTACCATGTGCACTTTTTTAAGAACAAAATCAACTGCTGGCTGTGGATCCCAGGGGAGAATGCAGATTGTTACAAGTGAATCTAACTGCAGTGCCAATGTTTAACCTTACCTCACTGAGGAGCGGGGCGGAAAGGAGCAGATCTAAGTGATTTTTGGAAATGGTGCTTTGACTGAATACTGTCAAGTGAATTGTACATACAACCACTGCATGGGTTAGTTATTCTAAAACTGCTCTATGTAGTTTGGCGGTGAATAAATGCAGGTATCCCCCATTGCCAACCCCAACTAAAAGATGAGTTGCTTTCTCACCCAAAGGAATAAATAAGGGCTAATTAGCAAAATAAAAAACAATTTATAGAATCTGAAGTCAAAGGCTCTGAATTAAATTTCAAAAAATTATACAGAGTTGTAGGATCTGAAGAAACCAGTTTTTGGTGTTGAAGCCAATGACAGGTTTGGAATAAGAACTGTCAGGATTTAGAATATAGACAAGATAAAACTTACACTGGGACTAGGCAGTTTAAAAGGAGTGAAAAACAACTCAGACGACACCTAGATGTGTGTCTATGTATCTTGTGTAAGAAGTCCCATTCACATATGTGTTCTAGCTTTAAAAACAACATAGATAGATGATAGATAGATAGATAGAT
>NW_006360318.1:0-677 GCF_000327345.1 Myotis davidii
GTATTATGTTTATAACAAACTGGGAAGATAAAAGTGAAAATGATAGTTGCTCTACCTTAAAGGGGTTTAAAATTTGAGGGCAATGACAAGATAAGGAGATGTATTTTGAGGGGAAAGGACTATGGAGAGGTCCGAGGTAACAACTTTGGTTATCAGTGGACAGGTAAAGCAGTGTAATAATCCCCCACATTTCTCCTATAATGTGGAAACAGCTATAAACATTTTGTACTACTTCCTCATGCAGCTAAGTGGCCCATTTCCACATCTACGGGGATATTATTTCCTTGGAATTGCAAAAGGTACAGTATGTGGGACAAATCAACTCCCTGATATCAACTCTCTAAAACCTACCAACTTAGATCTAGGCTCGCCCGGCCTGAATCCAGAGTCCAGCACTTTCTCACTTGGGGCTGGGTCATTTTTGAGGTGTGGGTGTATGTGTGTACATGTGTATGCATGTTGGGGGATTTCCTGTGCCTTATAGGATGTTTAGCAGCATAACCAACTGTTACCAAATAGATGTCAGCACCACACCCTCAATCTGTGACAAACATGTCTCCAGATATTGCCAAATGTCCCACAGGGAGCAAAATACACTGGTTCTATTTATTTCCAAGAATGATTAGACTTGTGTTTTGGTTTATATACTGTAAGCTATAAAATGACCCTGGGCAAGT
>NW_006360319.1:0-677 GCF_000327345.1 Myotis davidii
GCAGAAAAGAAGTGTGTATGACATTTCATCTTAAAAGTTCCTGAGTGCTAGGCCTAACAATGCAATCTCACGTTAAAGCTTTTGAGTCTGGGGATAAAGAGATTTCACAGCTTCCAGGAGAAATTGAGAATGACAGACTTAAAGCTGCTCACTGACATCATTGGAAGTTAGATGACAATGGCTTCATACTTTTAAATTTCACATCAGAAGTAGTTGACAACCTAGAATTATATACCCAATGAGACTACAAGTGAAAATGTAAGCTAATTATTTTTAGTGAAGCAAGGTCTCAGAAAATTTACTTCCCAAGCATTCTTTGTCAGGAGGCTAGGAGGGCATGCACCCCCAAATGAGAGAGTAAATCAAGAGAAAGAAGAAACGAAGCAGGGGACCAGCAGAGGGGATCCAGCAGAGGAGTGAGGAATTCCCAGATGATAGAGAAGAAAAATCTTAAGGCAACATCTGTGCAGCAGGCCTGGAAAGTAACCAGAACTGGGAGGTGGAGGATTTTAGGAGGGATGTCTCTGACAGGGAAAAAATGGGAGGAATTGGATAGATTTACTGATGTGTTTGACCCTATTGAAGGTCAGAAACTTGGGGTAATGTTGTAAATACCTGTGAGGAAAGCTAAGCAAACAAATCAAATAATTATTAACTCCTGGAAACACAAATTTTGT
>NW_006360320.1:0-677 GCF_000327345.1 Myotis davidii
GAGGCAGATGACCGACAATAAGACACTGTCGTCCGTGTTGTCTGGTTTGATACGGGGCCTGTGGTCACACTTAGGAGCCCTGCCTCTGAGATGCCTGGAAACACTCCAGGGGCGGAGGAATGCCTGCATCTCCTCGGTGGGGCTGGGGTGCGACCTGAAGGTTTGGACACGCAGGACCGCCTTAAACTCCTCTCTGGCTTCTACGTGCCTAACACCTATACAACAAAGAGCCAACAGATCCACTCAGAGTGTATTTTGAGGAGCAAAGGACTATTTTTGGAAAAGATGTCCATATGGGTAAAGGGTAGGCTTTCTGGGGAGCATGTGGATCAGGCACTCTGGGCTCGGTCTAAAGGCTGCCGGGGGCATGCAGTGCTGACCCCACACATTGACCCTCCCCAGTTTGGGGAGGGGAATGGGGAGCAGGGCTACCTCTGTACTAGTGTCTTCTCATCAGGCAGAAGACACAAACAGGCAGCACGTGATCCTGGAGCCCCTGAGGCCCGTTAGGAGGCACAGCTCCGGGCTGACCCTGGCCCCAGGGCTGGGGCCCAAAATACACTTGGATAGACCCGGGTCTCTCTGAATGAGTGAGATGGAGCTGAAGATGGGTCCTGCCAGGTGACAGGCCAGAAGACGAGGGGCTCATTAGCCGTGGGGGGCGGGGGGGGGGCACC
>NW_006360321.1:0-677 GCF_000327345.1 Myotis davidii
GTGTGCTATGGTTTGTCCTCACACAGCAGCAGCTGCTGTAGGGGAAGAGAAGATGGGGCCTGCCAAGCAGCCCCGGCTCAATTGGAAACCAGCAGGTATATGCCCCAGGCACCTCATTGCTTGGTTTTGAGGTGCATTTTTGTTTGTATTTTTTTGCTGTGTGAAAGAAGAAAAAGAAAGCAGAAAGCGCGACCCCTTCTCAAACTGGCTCATTCAAACACTTTGGGACAAATCCTGGACACCCACGCCAGAGAGAGGCCTTGGACCAGCCGGCCCAGAGCCGAAAGCACCAGAGAAAAATCAAATGCTTCCTACTCAGCGCAAACTAATCTTTCTAGCGTGCTGGCCATCACCTTCTGTGGTACCTACACCATCACCATCACCACTGCTTTCTTTTCCAAAAGAGATATATATTCTGTGTTTCATTATTTTCTTTCCATTGAAATGACACTATATAAATTTTCATTTGAGTTTCTCAATTGTATCTAGTTACATAGCACAGTTTAGAAACTTTTCTGAGACTGACTTTATCAATAATCTAACTGGCAAAGATTAAATCCATGTGTATATGGTTATACATTTTTATTTTATTGGACTAACCCAGGACCATTTCAGTGATGCAAATTGTCTGCCCTCTGGTTTAGCTGAAACAGTCCTGGATTTCTCAGAAATCTTGA
>NW_006360322.1:0-677 GCF_000327345.1 Myotis davidii
ATTAGCATATTATGCTTTTATTATTATAGAATTCTTGAGGCTCTACCATGGACCAAGCACTATGCTAGATGTTAAGGATAACTAAATAATACAATGTAGGTGCTGCCTTCAAGAAATATGGTAGAAAGTGATGGTAGTCATTTCCTACTTCCTCTTTTTGAACAAAACCCCAATTTTGTTATGGGAGAGAGTAAGAATCATGACAGGTAAGGCAACCATGAGAATCCCATTCCGCTTTGCCAGTGACTGCTGATATAGACATGTGATCCCCTTCCTGTCAATGAGATGTAAGACAAAGTAGCATTGAGAGAATTCTAGGAATGATTTTCTTCCATGATACAAGAAATGGGAGAAAAGAAAGGCCTCCCTTCCCTCAACCCTGTTTCCTGCTTTAAAATGATGCTTAGAGCTATAACAATTTGTCTTCAGATTATGGGGGAAGATAGCATTAACTTATTGAGTATGACATAACGGAAGGGCTGAAGGAGCCAGATCCTCGCTGATATTGTTAAATGGCAAAGAAAACCTGAGACCACCAGCTAAAGACTTGTCATTCACTAACAAGTTATGAACATTGGAGTAGAAGCCTACAGACGTAGGAACATTGGGAAACAAGTCATAGAAATACTATGCATTCCTTCCTTCATTAATAAGCTTTTATTAATATTTACCAGCCA
>NW_006360323.1:0-677 GCF_000327345.1 Myotis davidii
AAAATCAATAAAATATTAAAAAACAAACAAAACACACACACATTTTCTGAGTATAAATTTGGAAATTACTAGTTTTCTGGCTTTGGAAGTTCCTATTGAGAAGTCAGGTATTAGCCTTATTGCTTATTGCCCATCTAGAAGTGCTGTGTCTTTTTGGGGGGCTGCTTTTAGTGTTTTCTCTTTGTCTTTAAGTTTCTCCATTTTTGCCCTGATGTATATGGGTTTGTGGGGTTTGATTTCTTTTAGTTTATTTACACCGCTTGAGAGTCAGAATGATCCCTGAATCTGACAATGTCTTTTATAAGTTTTGGAAAACTGTCAGACATTATCTCTTTAAATATTACTTCTCCCCCAATTTCTTCATCTTCTTCTGAAATTCCAGGTACACATATTTTGGACATTTTCATTATAATTCTTATGTTCTTAACATGTGTTTTGTATTTTATCTCCTTGTCTTAATGTGTATATTTTCTACTGACTGATCTTCACATATACTTATCCCTTCCTCAGCTGTTCCATTCTGCTGCTAAGCCTATGTATTCCTTTTAAACTTCAGTTATATTTTTAACTTTCAGAACTTCCCTTTAGCACATTAGAGCTTTATGTTGAAATTCTCCATTTTATCATCTACTTTCACAAAAATATTAATACAATATGTGAATGTGTGTAACTGATTT
>NW_006360324.1:0-677 GCF_000327345.1 Myotis davidii
TATTTAATGTATATAATTTGGTGAGTTTGGACAGATACATAAACCCATTATACACCATCACCACAATCATGGTGTAAAAATTTCCATGACCTTCACCTAACATGAGATCTACAACTAACAAATTTTAAGTGCACAATATATTGTTAACAATAGGAATGTAAGATGTATTGTTGTACAGCAGACATCTACAATTTTTGCATCATATATAACTGTTACTTTATACCAATTGAACAATAACACCCCGCTTTCTCCTTCATCTATCCCTGCCACCACCATTCTATTTTCGACTTCTGTAAGTTTGACTACTTTAGATAATTCATACAAATGGAATTATGCAGTATTTGGTTTGTGACTGACATATTTCACTTAGCATAAGGTCTTCCAGGCACACCCATTTTATTGCACATGACAGAATTTTCTTCTTTTTAAGGATGAATAATATCCCATTATATGCATAAACTGCGTTTTCTTTATCCATTTGTCTGTTGATGGACTTTTGGTAATTTGTGTATCTGGGCTGTTGTGAATAGTAACACGGCAATGAACATGGGATCTATTCAAGACTATGATTTCAATTCTTTTGGGTGTATAAGTAGGATTGGAATTTCTGGATCATATGGTAGTTATATTTTTTATCTTTATTGTTTGTTAATCCTCACCTGAGGATTTTTTCCATT
>NW_006360325.1:0-677 GCF_000327345.1 Myotis davidii
CACAGATTAGTTTTGCATGGCGTAGAACTTCATGTATACAAAGTGATACAATACATACTTTTTAAAAAGTCTTCTTTCACTTAGCATAATGGTTTTGGAGCTCAAGTTGACATGTAAATCCAATACTTTATTCCATTTTATTTCTGAGTAGTAGTCCATTGTATAAGTATAAATATTACAGTTTGCTTTTCTAATCACCCATTGATGGGGCACCTAGACTGTTTCCTGTGGGTATTATGAATAAAGATGCTATACACATTCCTGTATGAAGTTTTCTTTTATTTTGCTTTAATCTTTTACATTACAAAATACTACAGGTGGTGCTTACTTTTCCTTTATTTCAGGAATGAATTGTGTACTTAAATCTTTCACCCAAAGCAGATTATCGTTGTTTGAAACTTTTGACCGTGGAAAAGTAATTAAAAGGGTACATCTCAATATAGAGACTATTCCCCTACCCAACACCCAGCTTCAACTGTTATCCACTGCTGGTCAGTCACTTTTCATCCAGGCCCTTACCTACTGGACCCTCCCTCATATTATTTTAAGGTAAATCCCAGCCACCCTGCTGTTTCATCCGTAAATATTTAGTATGTATCTGGTAAGGAAAACTATTACAGATTAAACATAATGACAGTTCAATGATAACACCTAAAGGATTAACAATACATGTTAAT
>NW_006360326.1:0-677 GCF_000327345.1 Myotis davidii
AAAAAACAAACAGAAAAACTTGTCAGCTATTGTGAAAAAAAAATCCATTTAAAAAAGTGTTAAGAATGTATTTATGAAACTAATTCAGAAAAAAAATGTTAAACTAAATTCTAAATCCTATCCCAAAAATAAAAACAATGATCACCACTTTTGTTACTAACATGGTCTGAGAAAAGCACAAGAATCTGGAGGAAATGATAGTATTAAAGTAAACTTATAGCCCAGCATTTACTTCTGGGACTGTATTTCCAAGTAAGAGCCACAGAATTAGTCCCTAAAGTGAGATATTATTTAAACTGGAAGAAGCAAAGTGTTTGCGGTGAACATGTTCAAGAATCTAGAAGTGAATACTAATTGAGCAATAAAATAGACTTCAATTATTTATGCCAAATAAATGCAATTTTCCCTGTAGGATGGTCTATGGCATTGTTGTTAAAATTCTAGGATGGTGAAATACTGAGTCAGCAATCCCTTACCCTGGTCACAGCGTTGCTTACCGCAATGGAGAGGTTGTGAAACGAAGCACATGCTTTCCCATTGATGTGATGCTGTATGGACACACACTGGCATTGTCTCTGCTGAGAATTGCATCACAGGCCTCAGCAGAACAAGGTGGAATGTGAGAAAATAAAATTTTAACTTGATCTAATTTTTGTAGTTACAGTTCTGGGTATACA
>NW_006360327.1:0-677 GCF_000327345.1 Myotis davidii
TTTTTTTCTTACATTTTACTATCAGCAGTCAGGAAGAACGGAGCCATCCTGTCAACACTTTGCTTACAATTCTCCTCAGCTAAATATCCAATGTCATTGCTATGAGTTCTACCTTCCCCAGAACACCAGGACATGAACACAGTGCAGCCAAGTTCCCTGCCACCTTGTAACAAGGATCACTGTTCCTCCTGTTTTCACTAACATATTCCTCATTTCTGCCCGAGGCCTCATCAAAATGACCTTTACCATCCATATTCTTACCAACATTCTGTTCACGATTATTTAGGCATTCCCTGAGAAAACAGAGCTTTCTCTACAGCTCTCCTCTGAGCGCTTACCAGAACCATCTTTAAAAGTCCCTTCCCAATAATATTGAACTAGCATGCACCTCCCAACTCTTCTGCCTCTACTTTTTACCCAGTTCCAAAGCTGCTCCTACATGTTTAGGCATTTTTAATAGCAGCACCCCATCTCTCAGCACCAATTTTTGTTTTAGTTCGAGTTGCTATAACAAAAATATCTTTTTTCTGTCTTTACCTCATCCTCTTTCCAGAGGGCAACAGTAACCATTGCCAGGAAAAGCCAGGAGGTCCTGGATATTTATTTGCCCTACCTCCAGCCTGGCAATGTCTTCCTTTCCGTTCAAGTATAAAGTGTTCAGTGAGCTGGATTTTATG
>NW_006360328.1:0-677 GCF_000327345.1 Myotis davidii
CTCTTGATCTCATCATCATTTTCAATTTTTTTAATGCTTCTCATCTCTCTACACTGTCTACTCAAAATTGTTATGAGGTTTCTGAATAAGAAACAATTAGCCCCAAACTCTAAATTTCCTACCTTTTCTCACAACAATCATTGTCCTACCTCAACCAATGCTTTTATTTTAAAAGAGATGGGGTGGCGGATTTAAAACAGTTTTATTACAGTTGTTAAGTGCTGCAAATCAATTAACAATCCCACTCACAATTTTTCTGCCAAGTGCAGTTGCTCTCCCCTTGAGTCTATCCCAGATCATCTCTACCAGCTTTACATGCCAGCCTCTCCTCGGTGGTATGACCCTGGAGAGGGTCTATTTTCATGTTCTCTTTGGACTGATGTGGTACCACTGCTTGTGTGCTGGGGTGTGGGGTGGAGTCAAAATCTAATCCCCTCCCCTCTGGCCACCCTGTTGCTGCCACAAGTATTTTCCTCTTTGTATCATAGCCTTTTGCTCACTCCCTGTCCCCTTTGCTTTCATCTCCTTGCTGTTCCCTGCTCTTTACACACAGAAGTGTGATCCTGGACAGAGCCTTCTCTTTGGGCTGGAGAAATAGGAAGACACTTTGTTGATGTTAATTACCTAGCTAGCCTTTTGACTTATCCAGGTAACTGTATAGAGTTACGGGGCAAAAT
>NW_006360329.1:0-677 GCF_000327345.1 Myotis davidii
TTTTGGGGATCTTGAAATCTGGGCATAACACTTTGAAGGAGTCCTGTGTGATGAATAGACATCCCTACTGAACGACTCACTGTCTCTCTTGCCTCCTGTTGGTAAAACAGGAGCCAGGGTGGCCATGCAGCTCACTGCCTTCTTGCACAACTGTCCTTGCTCGCTTCCGATTTTCCTCATTTTCACTTCCTTGGGCTTGCATCTACCTAAAGAATTATTATGACCTTAACTCTGGCCTCAGGCTTTGCTTTTTGAGAACCTAGGAGAAGAAGATACTATCTTTTCCCTAATGTCCTGTTTTCAGTAAGTCATATCAATTCTCACTTCTAAATAGCTCTTCAGTCTATCTTTTCCTCAACATCTCCATTGCCTCCACCCCAAACCATGCACCATTAGTTTTAGGTGGATTATGATATCAGCCTTCTAATTGGTCTCCAGGCTTGCTCTCCTACACAGCTCTTCACCACACTGCAGCCTAACACATAGAAAGAATTTAGTTCTTAGTTACAAGAGTGAATGAAAAAAAGCAATAGGTGTGTCACTGGGTGCTGTTTGTAATTGGGCTACTTTAGAAAAGACTGAAATGCTAAGATAAGAATGTTTCGTAGATTGTGGTTACCACACAACACTTGCCTTTTTCTTCTACAATGTTCTTCTATTTCTAAAATTTCATGGAT
>NW_006360330.1:0-677 GCF_000327345.1 Myotis davidii
AAAAAAAATGCACCATTTTTTGGTTGCTTTTCTTGCGTTTGTGTGCAAAATTCGTACAAAATAAGAGGCGATAATGAACTAAAAAGGATCTCTGATTGGTAGGCCACATAGTCTCTAAAACCAATGCAAGACAATATTATACAGCTCAGCAGTCCAAACATTTTTTCTTGCACTTCCTTAGAACAGTGGCTGTTCTTGTATCACAGAAAAAGTATTTGCCTCTAATACAGAACTGAGAGATCCATTGTTAATTGCTTTTAAAACTATGTTGCCACAGCTATTTTCCTATTGTTAATTATTTATACTTGAGTATTTTCAAGCTAAACATTAACTATTTCCAAGCAAAACTTTCTGAGAAAATTAACGCATACAAATCTAATCAACAAGAAAAGTTTTCATCTAAACATATTTCTCCCCCGCCCTTTTCAATACCAATGTGCTGCAAACGATTACGATATAGTTATTGTACCAGGACTAAAGAATACAGGAGTTAAACACCAAAGCTGTAAGAGGCCAAGTTGTATAGCTGCTAACCAGAAGCTACACTGTCATTCTATCAGAAGCCAACTGTCCTTGCAGCCTGATTAAAAAGTGAAATCACACCCGAACCCCTTGACATCGTTCAGAAAGAAAGGCAAATATGCATGAGAAACATGCTAACATATTTCTATGTGAAT
>NW_006360331.1:0-677 GCF_000327345.1 Myotis davidii
AAAAAACAAATAAACAAGCATATAAACTTATACTTTGCACCAGTAGGTAATATAAGATAAAGGCTGAGAAATGTGTTTTCATCTAGACACTAAATGGTGCAGTGTGGTGACTCTATCTTCTGTACCATCACTAAGTTTCACTGGTCATTTTCCTTAGGTAGAGACTGTTTTTGAAAAAAATAATTCTCTATTATGCATCTCCTGCTTATAATAGATACCAAACATTTACAGGACAATGTTCACTCATTTCAGTTTTAAAATTAGCTATTGAATCTCTGGTCATACATTTTCAAAGTAATGATTAAAGGAGCATATATATGATGCTATTATTTATTAATAGAACTAATGCAATCTAAATATCAGAATCAATAGAAATATAAGACAGATAAAGGACCAATGAACCACAAAAGCATGTGGAGCTGGTTAGGACACGTGTTCCACATATGTTGGTTAGCAGTCCCTCCTCCCTGAGGCTGAAGCTGACTCTAGGCAGCAATTAACATGGACGTGACCAGAGAAAATGAATGAGGAGGCAATGCATCATGTCTGGAAAAAAGCCTCACGTTTAATGATGCTCAGTAGCTTATGCAATTTACTTTAAAGCTGGAGCAATTTCAAAATAATAATTGGTTCCACTAACAGAGGTTTCCAGGTACCTACCGGAAGCTTCAAAAATG
>NW_006360332.1:0-677 GCF_000327345.1 Myotis davidii
GAAAAAATATCCTTGGTGAGGATTAAAAATAAAATAAAATAAAATATGTTTTTGGCCTCTGAACCACACAGTGAAATGTGTTTTAGAAAGGCCTCAGAGAGATGTGTGGGGAGCGGGGGGCACGTGGGCTCCTGCAGAAACTCAGGGAAGGGGGGGGGAGGGTTTGAATAGACCAAGTCATGGCCTCTAAGCCTTGGTTACTTCATTTGTGAAATAGGATATTCTCTACTTCATGGTGAGAGAATACATGCATTTCAGGTACCATTATATAACCAAATATAAGACCTGGAGTTAGAAGTTCAGCTGAATCAGATGTTGGACAGAAATGGTACTGGCTTTGAGGTCTTCAAAGCTTCCAGATATCCAACCTTCCCCTTATCTATAAAATGTGGCCATCAATCTCCACCTCACAGAATTGAAAAGATTAAATGAAAGAATGCCCCTAGCCCAGGCCTGATCTGGAATACCATCTGAATCCCTAACTGTTTGAATTCTGGGTGTCCAGTGACCCATTCTCCTCAACCAGCCAGAGGAATCCTTGTAAGTTATTCCCTGCTTGGGACCCTTTAATAACATTCCTTTGCACAAAGGATAAATTCTGAATGTCCTATGGCGGCATGGTAGGCCTTGCCCAGTCAGCTCCTCTCTACTGGTCTAGTAGAAATGTAATTTAGCAG
>NW_006360333.1:0-677 GCF_000327345.1 Myotis davidii
ATAGCAAAGGTATGGTCAATTTGCATGTTTTTTCTTTTATTAGTGTAGATAACCCAGAGCATTGCACAAACAATGCAGTATAAACCTTGTATCTAACATTCAGAATTAACAATTTTCAACTCAGAAAGATGCTTATCATATTTTGTTGGGAAGCAATTCTCTTGGTGTCTTGACCACCTCAGGTTATCTTTCAGAGAACAGTTGTATAGCAAATAGCTTTGGGAGTCAGAGAGAGTGCATCCCCCCTGCACTGAGAGCAGATTTCTTTCCTGACTTCCCTCCTCAGAAACATTCCCGGATAGTAAAGTCTCCATCCTCTCCCCAAAGGAGACCTGCTTACAGTTCAGAGTAATGTCTTTCTGGAGAAGAAGATAGGCAGACTTGCTAGCAGACCCTCTATAAACCTGAGGTTTCCTAAGGTCAGCATTCCTCAACTGTAACACAAACCTCTGTGTATGCAGCACTCATCTGAGCCCGTCTGTGTCACTCCCATAGAACTTGGGGGTCAATGTGAAGCTCATGTGGTCTGCAATTTACTGAGATATAAGCTAGATCCACTGGGGCTCATTGTCTACTTACTGAATTTATGGAAGTCTAGCCACCCAGGCTCACAATTACAGAAATTACAGTTGTTAGGTGTAATTATATGTCTATATATGAAGTATATGTAAACATGT
>NW_006360334.1:0-677 GCF_000327345.1 Myotis davidii
TTAAGAATCTTGCACTCTTCCCTCTTGTCTTCCTTCGAGCCCACATATGGTGTTGACATTCCACTGCAGAACAACTAAGGGACTAAGAAAAGATTAACTATTGTGTTTTATACTTTTGGACTCACCAAGAATTACTAAGAATTCCTTTCATGCCTCCGTAATTTGGATTCCCATATTTCATGTAATACTGACTTCTTCTGGCTGCTCCAAGTTCTTTTTTGTCATCTAAAAATTAATTACAACAGTTACCTAGGATTTCCTGTGGGTGTGAAAACAATGTGTAATAGTTAAAAATAAATAAATAAGAAAGACCGTTTTGCATAGCTGGGGTCAGGTCAGCACAATCAGCCAACAGAAGGGAAAGATGCACTGCAAACATTCCCTCTCTGTGTGCCCACTAAGGCATTATGTGTGTGTGGGGGCAGGGGGGCAGGGGGGCCGGGAGCATGAGGGAGAAGCAAAGCAGAGATGAATGAGGTGAAGCAGCTGTCAAGGAGGAAATACTTCATAGAGGAAATACCACTATAAAACCCCAACAATACAAGACATAATGTTCTAAGAAGCATGACAGAGCTTCAACCATTGTAAGTGCTCAGGCTCAAATGGGCTTTTGAGGTGGCATTTTCACTGCCCCCTGAAAGGTAATATTTATTCATTCCTTTTTAAAAAAAAAATAT
>NW_006360335.1:0-677 GCF_000327345.1 Myotis davidii
AGCTAACATGCTGTCCCTCACATGAGAAAATTGCTCTTCTGGTTTGTTATGAATCAAATGTGAGAGCTAAGATGTTTGTCTTCTGCTGGTGTGTTATCCGCCCACATCCTCTGGCTAGACTCCCTTTGTGACCGTTGGAATAGCAGTGGCTTTGGAGTGAGCGGTGCAGCAATAGCCATGAAGAAGAATAAGCCAACGTCCTTGTGGGAATAGAACCCAGGACTGGCCTATTTCACACGGTGCTTTGACTCTGGTAGCTCGTGCCTCAGTTAGCTCAGGAGTAGGGCTTGCTGCTCTGAGCAATAGGAACTTTCCCACATGAAAACACCTGATAATGGACTTCCTGATATCTGAATACTCTCCCTTTTACTTAAAGTTTGGAAGTATATTGGCTCAACACCTCGTTTAATTGAGAGTTATCTTCCCTTAGATTAGAAAAACAATTCTAAAAATGAAAGATCTTTATGGATCATGTCTTCCCATGAAAACAACCTCCTTCACAAATAGAATAATTGGGACCAATAGGGACATTCTTCCTGCTGTAGTCAACGCTTTGATTATGGAAATATGATTTGGTGTATCAAGCTGTCTTGATGAGGGGTAAGCTAAGTCAAGAGCAGGCTGTTTTGCAACACTAATAAAGATATGTCCTAGCCAGTTTGGCTCAGTGGATAGAG
>NW_006360336.1:0-677 GCF_000327345.1 Myotis davidii
TTCTCTCTCTGCATGTCCTTGGGTGAGGATTTAAAAAATAAATACATCTAATAAATATATAAAATAAGAGGTTGTGATTATGATGAATTACAAAGACGTGTGGCAAACAGTATTTTATATTCATGACTATCTTCCTCCTCTCGATTCCCCAGCCTATGAACTCATACCTTTTGGATCTGCCTGCATTTTTACTATTAAGAACATAAGCTGACATAGGGCCTGCAGTGAAGAGTGCTGAAGGCAGAAATGAAGTGGTCGGACCGCTTTCTACAGCATCACATCTAGGGAAGGGGAACATGCTGCTTGTCAGCCAGCCCACCCTGGGCGAGGAAAAGATTACCAATGGAGTATTAATATTAAAAAGAATAAAAATGCTTCAAAAATACACAAAACCAACTCAAGGCTCAATTGAGGGACAGTGAAGGGAGAGGAGCATGCTGTGTCCCCAGCATCTGGATTAGGACCAGCGCATGTGATGCATATCTGCCCCTGACAGCTCTCTGGGCTATTTTAAATTCAGTCTAATTAGTCATGTCTTCTGCAAGAATAGGAGAAGTCAGAAGGTGGGTAACAATAGTGAAGCTACCTTTTGAAGAACTCCTTTTCCTATTATTTTAGAAGACAACCATGAAGTCCTATGAGTGATAGCCCCCATAAATGTCACCCCGGATAAGTCA
>NW_006360337.1:0-677 GCF_000327345.1 Myotis davidii
TATCTCAATCCTTATATTTTATAATTATTCTAGAAGTGTGCAAGTGGATGGAATCTTGAAGATCATCCAAGCCATCTCTCCGGATGCTTATATTTCCTCTATAAATTGAACCCCTAGCCAGTGCATCTGAGAACTCAGCAACTGGAAGCGGGGTTGTGTGTTTATGGATTTTTTCCCCTGAAGAAGAGTGCTAGCTTTGTCACACAGAAGAGTTAAAACCGATAGCATAGGTATGTCCTTTGCTCTCTTCCTCACTACTTTTTATGTTTTGCTTATTTCCAATATCTGTCCATTCAATCTCCCCAGCACCCCTCAGTTAAACAAACCTTCTCTTCCTTTTACACTGCCCCCGATTTTGGTCATATTCCTGGATCTCCACTCTTTCAGGTACAAGAGAAAGAGACTGTCAGTGAACTTCAACAAAACAATCTGAGACTGGAAAGAGAGTGGCTCATAGACCTTTCCTCCTTGTTGCATTTGTTTCTATCTCTTGATGTTGTAACAAAGTACCAATAACTCTGTGTCTTAAAACAACACACATGTATTATCTTACACATTTAGAGATCAGAAGTTCTATAATCAATATGTGTTCACTCCAGAGGATCTAGTGGATCATTCATTTATATCCTTCTCCAGCGTCCACTTCTCTCACTGTGTGTGTGTGTGTGTGTGTGTGT
>NW_006360338.1:0-677 GCF_000327345.1 Myotis davidii
TTGGAAAGCGACATTAAAACAGTATTGCTGCCAGAACGCAAAATTTTTAGAGATTTGCAATTGTGGTAGTTCCATTCAACATGACTTATTTGGAGTATATTTTGTTTCCTTCCAACATATTCAAAACATATTAATATGCATTAACCTGAAACACTGTGTTTCTGGCAGCTCTTGATTCGTAAACTGAACCTGGCTGGATTGTATTACAAGGAATTTAAACTATTTTGGGAAATGAATTGGAACTGAGTTACAGTGACTGTGTCTGTTGCAACTCAGTATAGAAATCCTTAGGTCTAATAACTCTATCTCATGAAAAATGATTCATACTTCATATGTTAGTAGTAAAGATAGAGCCAATTTGAGACTGACAGATGATGACTCCTATGCCTACACACAGATTACATGTGTTCACACCTCTTTCCCCCTCTGCACTTACCACTGCCTGAATGCAAAATGGAAATTGGAACAACTAATCCAGAGTCGCCTATGTAAATGAATCTAAAATGTAAAGCTGGGACCTCACAGGTGCTGCATAGCACATGCTGAACTTAGTGTACAGTAGCATGTGTTTTACTGACTCCTCATGTTTTAAAAAAAACACAATATTTAAACTACTTGTTTTGTCTTAACTGAATCTTCGCTTCATTAATACCTGATTAGGTAAGGTTAGTCTTGAT
>NW_006360339.1:0-677 GCF_000327345.1 Myotis davidii
TGTATGTGTGTGTCTGTATGTGTGTGTGTGTGTAAAATGTTATTAGTAATGGGCACACACACTTACAGTATATCCAATTTAATTAGCTTATTAGGAAAAGTTGAATTTTTCCTCTTTCTTTTCCACTTGCCTTTCTGACTATACTTATTTTTCTCTCTTGGTAGATTTGTTTGGACACCTCAATCCTTGATTGCTTATCAGGGCAATGCAGATATATTTTTAGCATGCATGATGTGGAGGGGGTAGGGGGAAGGTTCCATGGAGGTTTGTCACCAGTCTTTGTAACAAGTACTGAGCCCAGGATTCATGAAGTCAAAAACAAAGCAGTAAACTGCTGTGGTTCTGCAGGGAAACTAATTCTTCACTCAGTGACTAAGTCTTCTGCAAGTTTGGAGGGAAAGCAGCTGCATCCATTCTGGACCAATGCAACAGAACAAGCCTTTTCTACACTAGAGACAGTAAGGATGCCGGCTGCCCCCACCCGCACACAGAGTAGGGCTCAGCTGGCTCTGGGAAGTGCTTCTGGAAGAAGATTTGGAGAGAAGGTAGCTTTATGCCAGTTCATGTAATGTAATCTCAGAAAACTCTGACAAATGAAATTGACAGATACTTGCAATCAATAATCTTGATCTGGAAATAGAATTAAGACTATAAGATTCTCATGGTCGCGTCTGAAA
>NW_006360340.1:0-677 GCF_000327345.1 Myotis davidii
TCTCATCGTTGATGTTTCTATCTCTCTCTGCTTTCTCTCTGAAATCAATAAAATAAGTAAAGATGAAGAAATTTGGTGCCAAAAAGGTGAGATAATTAACATTTTAGTTAGCATTTTAGTTTTCAGTTAGTCCCCTCCCACCTCCACTTCCCCTGCAAAAATAGGCTTTTAAAACAATTGTCATTGTTCTCCTTCCCTGCCACCTTAATAATATACTCAGTTGTCAGACTAGCAGATGATCAATTAATTAGACAGTTTCTGTTATTACTAAAGTAAACAAACCAAATGTACACATTAAGAAAGAGAACTATGAAATATTTAAAATAACTAGGTAATCAGGGGTTAATACACTGAATACATGTAAGGTACATCCTCAGACTTATAAATGACCAAAAATATTTAAGACATGATCCCAGTCCTTAAGTTATTTGCAATAGCTGACCCCATCACACCTTTCTAAATTTTTCATAACTTTCCTATATAAAACCTCTTCTCTTAAAAACAGTGCCCTACTTCACACTCATGAAAATACCTCGTATTTTTGCAAGCCCATAACTTGAGTCTTGCTTTACTTCCTGCGTATAATGTTTCTTCATCCCTTATGAAAGCTTACCCAGACTTCGTAGCCTATGTCAGTTCAACCTATCCCTTAAAGCAGTGGTTCTCAACCTTCCTAA
>NW_006360341.1:0-677 GCF_000327345.1 Myotis davidii
TTTTTATTGCTTTGCCCAATAATGGCCATGTTCCATATTTACCAAATAACAACTACTTCAAAGTTTTAAGTGATACAATGTTCTAAGTAATGCATTTTTGTTAATTATTTGACACATGCTGCTGCTTACCTATGCTTGGATGTGGCCTATAAAAGTATATACTTAAACACTTTTTTTAAAAAACACTTAAACTCTTTAAGCATCTCCTCTTCTGCAAATGGGAAAATGGATAGAGGTATGGATCACATGAATAAAAAATATACTTTTCAATTCCTCCTGCCTAATCTTATATTCAATTTCTCTTTAATTTGTTCTGCACACAATATCTGGATTAAACTGGGTGAAACATTAATCTGATTATTATCTAACTTTCCCACTGGGAAACTTTTTTAATATATTCCTCTTATATAGAAGAACATACAAAAATGTCAAACTCTGATAACTTGAGGATAGCCCCCAATTTTTGTTCATCTAATTTTTTTAGCTTTATCATTTCTGTCAGACTTTCATATCAAAGAAGGAAACTAGACTGTTTATTGTTCCACAAACATCTTATATTTAACTCACTTCTGCACCTTTGCGTGGACTTTTCCCTCTGCCTGAAATGTTCACCAACGCTTGGAATCCTTCAAGATCAGCTGACATATCCTCACCTTGTTATGCTCATCAGTAAACTC
>NW_006360342.1:0-677 GCF_000327345.1 Myotis davidii
AGCCACTGAGCCAAACCAGCTAGGGCCACATCTGTCTTAAATGTCAGTCAGTGAGGAGGAGGAAATGTGCTTGAGTTCTTGCCCTTACAACGTGCTTCACATCTATGCTTGATCATTAATTTCAAACTACAACATCTTGATTTGCTTCATCTCTCTTGTCCCTCCCACTCCTTCACAAGGGTCTGGATCTTTCCCAAGTCGTCATCACAAAACCTCAACAGTTTCTCCAGCACCTACTTTCATTCTCTTTCCTATTTCCAACTCCCCATTTCCTTTTTCTACTAATTATTCTCAATAGTAACGTATCAGAATTTTCTCACTTAAAAAAAATAGAATCTAAGCTTCTATGGTATTAGTGAGAACAGAGCCAGTCTGTACCGCAGTCACACAATAAAATTTGATTCTTCGCTCACACATTCACTCCATGCTCCATGTTGGAGTTACACCATTTGGAATTCATAAGCTCCATAGTCACCAAGACAGCACAGTGAGGACTGACAGATGGGTAAGATGGTGTTGAGGGCCAGGCTGAAAACTAGCATGCGTGCATCACGTTCTTCACATTCCACTGGCCACATTCTGAGCCCCAGCCTTCTCATCTGAAAAAAAATCTCAGAGGGGGTCTGTGGGGTTTCAATCAGCTAATCCATGTAAAATATGTGCCTATCACAATGCCT
>NW_006360343.1:0-677 GCF_000327345.1 Myotis davidii
AAAGACTTCTCATAATGTCAGGCTAAATAATTTAAAAACAAATTTGTTGTGGAAAATATTTACTAGAGATTCTTTTATTTTTCTGAGACTTTGGCAGGGTGTTAGTGTTCTGCTGTTTTCTAACTTACTATAAGATCTATCAAACTAGTTAGAGATACGCTTTTGAAATTGCTAAGACATATTTGAGAGCATCTGTTTTAGGTATTTTTCTAAAAGAACACTAAAGAATAATGATAGATATTTATATATCAAAACTAAGTAGAATTGTCCAAAAAAACTCAGATTTTTGTTTTGTATTCCTGATGTATTATTAATTTTTGCAAACACCCTCCTCATTCCCTTTTATTTGGCGATCAATAAATGTTAGATGTTAAAGAAGATAACAATGTCTGACAACACAGTCTTCATTTGTCAGATAATTCTGGGCTAGAATAAGTATCAATTTTGATTCACTGCTTTTAGAACAGTTTGAGTAGAATGGATTAGATTAGCAAGCATGAATAAATCTTAATTTTGTTGAAATTTATACCTGTCCCATGATAAACACAGATAAATGTTTCTTTATCCAACGGGTTGCATCAATTTGTATCTTGCAAAAGTTAAATGTTAGCTTAGAATTCAATTTGTGGTGACATAGTAAATGTAACCTGAGACACTGATGGTATAGGTCAGAATGC
>NW_006360344.1:0-677 GCF_000327345.1 Myotis davidii
ATCAATTTATTCTGTTATGGACATGCTTTTGGTGTTATATCTAAAAAAGTATTTGCTTAACCTAATAATTCCTTATAATTCTCTCTAGAAGCTTACTAGTTTTAGGTTTTACATTCATGTCTGTGATTTGAGTCTTCTCTCCGTAGCTCATTAGCTGTATGACTTGGTTCAAAGTAGTTAACCTCTCTGAGTCCATTTTTTTCCTTTCCTCAAAGGGGGATAATGATACTGTCCTTTTCACAGAGTTATTGTAAGGATTAAATAAAGTGATGCATGTAAATTGGTTAGCTAGTGTCTGGCTCACGTAGTAAGTGCTCAATAAATGTTAGCTATTGTTTAACTATTGAAAAAAACCAAGAGAGGCAACCTTGCTGGTAATTAGATGACATGTTGATATTCAGAAAGACCTTCACCTCCTGAATGAAATGGAATGCCAGATTTCAGGAACATAGAAATCTCACAGTCTTATGTTTTGAATTTTAGATAGAAAGACTCAGTGGTACTCGTGTAGGAAACGAAAGGTCTGCTTAATTGCCATTTCTGTTGAATTTTTTTATCGACAAGGTTAACCCAAGATTTCAGTGGTATACATGTAATTATAGTGTTATCATAGTCTTCATTGGTCAACCCCCTGGCTGTAATTCTTGTTTTTTTTATTCTGTAGTCCACCTTGAAGG
>NW_006360345.1:0-677 GCF_000327345.1 Myotis davidii
ATCTTCTGTAATGAACAGAAGTAATTTTGTCATAATCAAGAGAAAATGAGTTTTCCCTGTAATGTTCAGATGAGGAACACCAAACATTTCTCCACATGGACTGACCCCTGCCAAATTGAGCGAGCTGCCAGTTTTGTTCTCCATAGTCCTGCACAGAGGTTGCTTCTCCAGCACGTTGACCTGATCAATTCTTTTGATAAATGAATGTGTTTGTCTCCCTGAATATTAGAGTAATGGCATCCAATGTGATAGACACAGTGTCAACATTAATAATCCACTTTCTTCATAAATTCTAAGTGATAACTAGATTATCATAACAATGGTTCAGTATTTTGAATTTTAAAATAAAAATCCGGGTTCTCCTCAATCCCACCACAGTTTAAAATAAGATTTGATTAACAACTCAGTTAAATTTCAGCATTAAAGTTCCAGTTGATCGAGAAATTATAATTTGAGCAGGCGAAAGCTTTCCTTTGCTGAATAGATTCTTTATTCAGTGACACTGTAGAATCAGTATGAACAGTTCAACTTCAATAAAATTTAAAAAATAAATGTTTTAAATATGTAGAATAAACCACTCAAAATAATTTTATAAAGTAGTCAAACACTATAAAAATACTCAGAGTTTTATACACACACGTAAGCACATATATGTATACACACACACACACACACAC
>NW_006360346.1:0-677 GCF_000327345.1 Myotis davidii
TTTTAGTTTTCTTACCTCTTTATTATAGCCTCTGACTGGTTAAGAAAGAAACTTAGAGTTTTGCCATTAATCTTACAGCATTGCATGCTGCTGTGTGTTGCAGAAGTGCCTTGTTTGTCAACTTTTAGGCTCTGTTTACTGAATTTTTAGCTCTTTAATTCTCCTCCCCAGGGCTTTTGTGCTGAACTAAAATATATAATTATCTTCCCTAGCATGTTGTTTTTAACAACACGTTGCAGAGTGCAAGCACTGGCAAATCTGACATTTTCTTTAAATTCATTAGAGTTACTCTCACTTTATGTTTCTTACAGTAAAGCTTCATTAATTTTAGTTTCTTTTTCTTGGCTAGTAGTTTGTAATCACAAACATGTGATGGATTATTGATTAAAATGAAACTAACATGAAAAATACTCTGATAAATATGAAGCAAAGGGGGAAATGATGCAGAAATTACATTTGTGGATATGAAATAAAAAGGATATGGACCCCGCTTCTCCCTCTCCCCTACCCCCAGGATATTGCAAATACTGTTTATTGAAAAGTGGCTGTGGTTCTGATGAGTTGCAGCCAGTCTGTTTATTGTCTGCCCCCTCCAGGACTTTAAAAGGAACAAGACCCTATCCCACTCCGTTCAGAATCTGTCCTGACCTTTTTGTGGAACTTGTCATGAGAGTCCT
>NW_006360347.1:0-677 GCF_000327345.1 Myotis davidii
TCAACGCTCAACCACTGAGCCACCCTCGCCGGGCTATCTTAATGTTTTTAATAATTGTATTAGTCTAAATTTCAAAATAATTTTTGATATGTTTAAATAATTTGTGGACATTTCTCTTGACAGCAGCTGGCAATGGTTTGGCAAAAATTAGCAACATGTATTCCTGGAGCATATTAAAAGAACTCCTAGCTATGTCAGTCAAACTTATACTGCTAATTCCTTCACTCTCATATGTTCTAAATTTCTACCTACCTTTTTCTACAGGAAATATTAGTCTTTTTACTTTAATTATGAAAGGAACCCCAGAACAATAAAACACTTCTGTTTAAAAACTACCATGTTTACTGTGATTGCCACAATAATCCTTTTCCAAATGGTATATAAGCTGTTTTAAATGGCTCAGGAAACTCATAGTCAATATTAGTTCAATCAGAAACTTTAGAAAAAAAGGAAAGTTGAAGTCAATAAATATAATTGTGGACAAACTTCTTCCCAGGATGAAATATCAACACAGCAGTTTCACTTTCGGAGTTACCTGCAATTCCCTGGAGGAATATACATGACTGTCCTAGGAATATTAGCTACAGCTACCAAATAGGTAAAAGCTCTGCTTAGGCTGAAGTACCATTTTTTCTTACTATCAGGTAAAGGAAATAAACTCATTTCTTAAAAAAAAA
>NW_006360348.1:0-677 GCF_000327345.1 Myotis davidii
TGCCCTGAAGGTCATATCCACCAGGTGTGCATTTTTATACTTTCCCTCCAACCATTGATAGCAGAACTGGAAGCCACACCTGTGGAACAAAGAGATAAAGCACATTTTTCAATGCATCTTGTACATGTAGTCACATTCCTTTATGGCCACACCTTTTAAACCTTAGAATTTAGTCTCCAGAAAGACTCCACATGTTTCTTTTTAAATCAATCAATGACAATCATATAATCTGATGTGTTTTCATTGTTTACCTGGGTACCAGGAAGCTTAGAGATAATTCAGTACTTAAACATAATTAACCAAGGAGATGAGATCTGGATTTTGAGAAGGAGATTTTTCATATAAGACCCTTTCTAGGGCCTCAATTTGGGGTCCAACTATGCATATCACTGGTTCTTTGATAAGTCACAAACTCAACCATCTTTTTGGACCATCTGGATTATAAGAACTCTCTATTTAGTACGTTGTGTTACTTTAATCAGCAGTTCCCCATTCACCACATCTAGTGACAAGCACTATACTATCCCAGAGACTTTGAAATGCCTCATGAGAATCTTACAAAATATTAGAGGCCCAACGCACGCAATTCGTACAAGGGGCTGGGCCCTCGCAAATACAGCTTCATCCGGAAGGTCGTCCGGACCATTGTCCAGATGGTCATTCTGCTGTTTGGTCTA
>NW_006360349.1:0-677 GCF_000327345.1 Myotis davidii
TATTAAGAGGTTTCTAATTTTGCAACTCAAATACCTAGAAAATAGGCAAAACCCAAGAAATAAGCTGACACGGTCGTGGAGTGTCCTCCTTCAAATCGGGGTGACGTTCAGCACTAGAGAGCTCCCACTTTTAACTCACTAGCAGGATCGACTGACCTCGGCCGAGAACCTGTTTGCTTTCTTCTCAGACACAATTCCTGCAAATGGGGCTGCCTGATGTCCGCCTGCAGCAGATGGAAAGCAGCGCCCTGGGGCGGGCAGGGGCAGAATGCACTGGAGGGCTTATTAGGCCCAGCAAGAAACGATAGGGACAGATGGAAAGCCAATCAAAGTAATTGTATAGACTCGGAAACTATTGGATTTGGGCCTTAAAGGCTACAGTGAATAGCGACAGTTTTATCAGTCTTAGAAGCCCTTGGAGGCATCAAGTATACGTTACAGAATATTTGATGTTCGAATGGTGACCTCATGCCAGCAATAAAAGGTTAATAACTATTTGGTATTCTCTATTAAGTCAGTACAGCATATAGGTGTTTGTTGTTTATTTCTTTTTTACATTGTATTTTATTGTCGACAGTATTATAGTACAGTTGTCTCCCATTTTCTCCCTTTTGACCCCGCTTCGCCCACCACCGCCTTCCCCATGCAATTGTCTGTGTCCATGGGTTATGCATATA
>NW_006360350.1:0-677 GCF_000327345.1 Myotis davidii
CCTCTCTGAAATCAATAAATTATATATATATATGATTAACTGGGATCTTAAGGACTATGTTTAACACTTCTTGGCAGTGAAATAAGACAACCGTGTTTTTGGCCAATTGTTTCTTAAAAGCTGGTGGGAGGGGGGCAGGATTCAAAATAAAATCTCCTGCCAACCCAGAAAAATCATCTCCACAACTGTAGAAATAAAGAAAACAGTTGTGTTTATTGTTGAATAACCATTAAACCAGACTGTAAGGCTCATGGCACGCAAACCAAGGAGATTTCAAAAACAAACGAACCTCATCTTTCCAAATAGCTCAGCAGGTCCAATCATTACAGAGGTGTCCTCAAGGTCATGGTGACTCATCTCGTGTAAAAGGGCAGCACCATTTGCTATACATTCTTTCACAGTCCATTGTAAATTCACCTGGTAGTCTGGGTAGCCATCCATGTTAGGTAATTACCTTTACCCCAAGGAAAAAGGAAAGCACTCATATCTCCATGAAAAGTGGGTAATTCAAACAAAGGGTCAAAAGCAAGTCTCAGGGCCAAGAGGTGGGAACAAGCCATGTCTCCATCAGCAGATGGATGGATAAGCAAAATGTGACCCTTATAATGAATTCTAGTGGTCCAGTGCATGAAATTTGTGTGCAAGGGGTGGGAGGGTGGTCCCTCAGCCCAGCCTGC
>NW_006360351.1:0-677 GCF_000327345.1 Myotis davidii
ATTACATAATCATTGACATGCCATGTAATCTTTGAACTAACATATTTAAGAACAACTGTTTTGATCAGAGAATGTTTTTTATACTAGTGGATATTGCTAGATCTAAAATGTTACCATGAAAGGAAATGCTGACTTACTCTAAATAGAGCCAGGATAAAGATATATAGTGGCCTTGCCAATTACAATAGTATCTACCAATAAACACATAATTTGTAAACATATTGTAGCTAGCTAGCTAATTCCAAATAAATATCTGGTAGTCTGTTTCTCTGCATGCTGCTAAACTGCTTTACGGAGATAGAGTACTACTTTCTGCTTCGATATTGGTTCTCTCTAGAACAACTCACACACTAATATTAAACAGTTATGAAAATTCCAACTCAAATATAGGAGGCCATGCCTCACAGTGGATTAGGAAATATAACCACTTCCCTTTTCTCTGCACAGGAATTTAGGCACTTAGCGTCTACTGTATTTGTGTTAATGAGAGTTATGCATGTAGATTCCCTAATTCAAATGCAATTATTCCCTCTTCACATTGATAGCAACTGGGTTTGTCAGCAGGGAAGTAATGCTACTTTCTTTAACCCATAGTGGGTGAACGTGTCTCTTTGCAGAAGACCTTATGCTCCCGTGGTTTGTGGAAACTCTCCATCTAATAGTTTCTCAGTCTCTTG
>NW_006360352.1:0-677 GCF_000327345.1 Myotis davidii
TTTTTTTTTTTTTTAAAGCTTCTTCAAGTTTTGCTCAGTTCTCTTTCTGGTAACTTCGGGTGGAGATCAAAACTGCCAAATGCCAGTGACAAGGATCAGAAGATTGTCACCATCTTTGAGCTGCCCAAACATCTGGCTAATTGTGCAAAACCTGCTCACACTTAACCATAAGGCCTCAGCAGAAAGCCCTGGGATGAGAAAACTTTCATCTAACATGTGGACACTTACTTTCCAGGAAGCTAATGGCTCGGGTTCAAATTAGGTAATAGAACCACCCTGTGTTATTACATCTGCCAAGGGAAGGAGAAAGCCAGCAGTTGGTCTCTTAGCTCAACTTTGAAGACAGTGATTCCTGATTATTCAAAATCCTTCTTCCCTACTCACAGCAACAACTGAATCGCAGTAAAGTAGTAAATAGTACATTTGTCTGGACTATTTAGGTGATCAGTTAAAGAGGCTACACACAGTCAGAGGCACCATGAACAAACACCGCCACCAGCACCCATTCATGCCCCTGTTGCAATTTATTGAGCATTAGTATATCCAAGCATTTTACAAATATTACCTTGTTTAATATAACAACCATATAAAATAGATTGTATTATTACCCCATTTTATCCACAAGGAAATTGAGACTCACAGGAGTTAAATAGCCTGGCTGGTGTGGCTCAGTGGTT
>NW_006360353.1:0-676 GCF_000327345.1 Myotis davidii
TTATTTATAATAGCTAAAAACAGAAAAAAAGAATCAAATTTTCATCAACATAAGAATGAATAGGTAATATAGTCACACAATGAAATAACACAGCAGTGAAACAGAACAAACTATTGCTCCATACCACAGCATAACTAAGATCTCACCAAAATAACGTTGGGCAGAAAAGAAGTCTGGCACAAAAGAGTACATATTGTATGATTATACTTAAATGGAGTTCAAAAACAGGCAAAACTAATATATGGTGCTAAAGGACAAAACAGTGGTTACCTCTGGGATGGGTGTGAGAGTGGGGTCTGGGAGGGCTGGAAATCTGGATGGTGGATATATATATGCACAAAATTGTCCTTTATGATTTGTGCCCTTTACTGTTTGTGAATTATATCTCTATTAAAAAATGAATGTGTGTATTTGTGTGTATATCCACCTTCTGGAAAACAGAACTGAGGTCAAATTCTATTGATGTCATAATTTTACTTTTTATTTTTAGTAAATTAAAAACATTTTCCTGAATGTAATTAGAAGCACTCAATTTGTAAGAAATAATAATAAATTGAGTTTCTTCTGTAGATGGACATATTTTTCCTTGGACAGATTTACCTTCTCAAATGAAATACTAATGTAGGGCTCTCTTCTTATTGAAGTTGCATAAAAAGTCATGAGGTAAAGAGAAAAT
>NW_006360354.1:0-677 GCF_000327345.1 Myotis davidii
CCGGATATGCTATATATGAGAACATATCATGAAGTGTTTATTTATAGACAAATTCCTTACCAGATTGTGATCTTGCTGATCTGAGTTGGCATGCTTGCCTACATTTTTATTATATCTTGTTTTGACTGTATATACTGTGCACTGCCTGATATGTAGGAAACACTAAATGGCCCTCGTAAAAAATAAACTTGTTGGTAGATTTTTCTTACATGTGCTCTCTCACTGTTTCCCTAAAATTATAACACAATATAACTCCCATCTTAAGCAAGTTGCCTGTAATTATCATTGTCTTTCTAAAACAAAAAAATGCAACAGCTGCACCTACTCTGAAAATGGATCCTTGGAGAATATAATTAAGTTATTTCAATTTGAACTGAATATTATCAAGAGCTATGGGATATATAACCTTAAGGCATACCTTTCCACCAGGTTTTTAATGGTATGTCATTTGCAGAAACTTGTATAATGAGGAAATGTGAATGCAATAGTTTTTGCCTGCTCCAATCAGAGGCTCAATGAATGGGATTTTGTATCATATAAGTTACATGCTATAGTCAGACCTTTGGTAGACCATGGAGCTAAGGAGGGTAAGGCCATGTGTTTATTATTTTTGCAACACTCCTTATAGCTCCACTTACTTTGTTTTATTGCCATGGAGCTTCCCTTTAATCCACAAA
>NW_006360355.1:0-677 GCF_000327345.1 Myotis davidii
TCAGTAACTGCGGAAACTAAACAAAAGGGTATGATATAACAAAGGGTGTGATGTAATAAAAATATTCTATTAGTGGTGGTGTCCTTGTTCTTCTTGATTTCTAAAGTGATACTCTAACAGAGAAGGTAGAATTTGTTTTGCTTGTCATTGTATTCTTATTACCTGGCACACAGTAGGTGCTTAACATAGTTTCTTTATAATGGACTATCAAGTGAAGTGAAATTTAAAAACATAAGACAGTCAGTACTAAGTCACAAGGCAAGTAGCAATAAAAGGCGGAATGACTTTTCTTATCATAGGAAGAACCACTTTAGTGAGCCCTCCCGGTTATGGAATCATAAGGTAGCAGGTGTCTATAGAAGAGGGGGATGGATATACTCAATGGTAAGTGTTTAGCAACTGAATCTCCAAGGGAAAAACAATAATCCTGGCATGTAGCAATGGCTAATGTCTATTGTGTTAATACTCCCACCATGGTTGACTTCAAGCTCTCAACATGAGTCGCTGAAGGCAGAGTTGGGAACAGAGATGCACACTTGGTTCTCGGGCACCCGTGCGAGCTGGGTGTAACCGGCCCAGCCCTGAATGTAACCGGCCCAGCCCTGAATGTAACCGAATCTTCTAAGGACTGATGAAGGCTGCTTCTCTGTTGAGTGTTTCCTTCCACGACCCGCGTG
>NW_006360356.1:0-677 GCF_000327345.1 Myotis davidii
CCAGACTGCAAGAGGTCACAGGCTGGGCTGAGGAACCCTCAAATGTTTGTGCACTGGGCCTCTAGTATATACCTAATTGACCACCATAGGTAAATGAAAGATTTGTTTCTTTGTCAGATAAGTTGTTACCCATGTAGGATTACATAACTTAGCGATGTAAGCATGTTATGGTGGGTAAATACTAGGAGCGTGATTGCTGGATCATATGGTAAGGGTGTGTAAGGTTTTGTAGGAAGCCCCCGAACTGTGTTTCAAAGTGGCTGTGCCATTTTCCATTCCTAACAGGAAAGTTGAGATTCCTATTGCTCCACATCCTCATTAGCATCAGGTGTCATCAGTGTTTTGGATTTGGCCGTTCTAACAGCTGTGTAATAGTATATCATTGTTGTTTCCTTTTGCATTTCCCTGATGACATGTGATGTGGAGCATCTTTTCAATGCTTACTTACAATCAGCACTCTTTTTTGTAGTTTTTGTTGGTGAGGTTTCTGTTAAGGTCTTTGGCTCATTTTTAAATCAGACTGTTTTCTTATTGTCAAGCTTTGAGAGTTCTTTGTGCATTTTAGATAAAGTCCTTTCTCAGATGTGCCTTTTAAAATTTTTTTCTCCCGACCGGTGGTTTATTTTCTCATTCTCTTGACATAATCTTTCTCAGAGCAGAAGTTTTTAATTTTAATG
>NW_006360357.1:0-677 GCF_000327345.1 Myotis davidii
AAAAAAAAAATCACAAACGGACTCAGTTAAAAAACAACAAAGCACAATGAAATGAATTGGAAGGAGCCCAAGAACTGTAGGCTGATTCTTGCTTCTCTGGGAGTGCATTCTGGGGGATAAAGCCTCTTGAACAACCCGTAGCTGCGTGTGCTCCCCACGGCCAACTTGATGTGGGATGGGTGGAGTAACTGGAATGGAGGGCGGGGTCACCCTGGGGAAGGAAGTGCTGGGGAAACCGAGGTACAGACAGGGCTGCGGATTGTGCATTAACGAGGTTGCAGAGCATTATGGCCTTAGAAGCAGAGGGGATTTCAGTAGTGGGCACCTGAACAATCCTCAAAGCTTCTGTTCCCCCCCACCCCCAAATCACCTGGTGGTCATGCCATGCTACAGTGGGGGCCCCAGGCCAAGAGGGCCAGTGAACATTGCTTCTAGCAAACACAAAGAATTTCGGATGGTTCAGATGGGTGGGGGCAGGATGAATAATAACGTCTGCTGACATTTCCACAGCATTTAGCAGTGTAATAATCTGGTTTATTTTGTGGATAGGCTAGTTGATTAGTGTTGCTTAGATTTCACAGACTAGATAATGGATCTGAGGAGGAATGTAGCAGTGAGTCAGCTCAGTGCCCAGCACTCAGGTCTTGTGTCTCCAAATTCACCACCTCTCCGTCCCC
>NW_006360358.1:0-677 GCF_000327345.1 Myotis davidii
CCCCTGACAGGAATCGAACCTGGGACCCTTTGGACTGCAGGCTGACACTGTCTCCACTGAGCCAAACCAGCGAAGGCCTGAGCATTGATTTCAATACAAACTCCAGGAATGACTCAAATGGCAGAGCCAGCCTGGAGGCAGGCAGTACAAGTTAGGACTAAGGTTTGACTGTCGTGAACGAGACTCCAGATGAGATTGGTTTAAGCAAGACAGAGGATTATTTCTCTCACATCTAAAAGGTCTGGATTTAGGCCATTCAAGGTTGGATTGGTGGCTGCACTGTCCGCTGGGGCCCAGGTTGCTTTCAGCTTTCTGTTCCATTACCCTCAGGGTGTGGTTGTCAGGGTCGCAGTCCAAGATGGAGCTTCAGGCACCACATCCACGTCCTAGAAGCAGAAGAGGGTTGTGGAACAGAGACTGATTTTCTATCAACAGCCAAATGTCTGCAACATGAGGATGTATAGGAGTTGGGACAATAACTATGAAATAAAAACAAGAGGGGTCTTGAGGCTGATTGTGTTGTGTGTACTTTCTAGTTATGGTGAACTTAATCTCCATACCTGGAGAGCGGAAAATAAAATGAAATAAAATACGATAAAGTAAAATGATAAGAAGGAGCAGCATCGTTCAAGGGAGGAGGTGTCTGGTGAGGCATTCTGGGGCAGCCAGGGGCAGGA
>NW_006360359.1:0-677 GCF_000327345.1 Myotis davidii
GCTGAAAGTCACATAGCAGCTGTGCAGGGGAAAGATTTGCTGTTCATTTGCTTTGCACGGTTCTTTTTTCCTTCTCACAAATGGCCAAACACATCCCTGGAGTCACCAGAATTAACGTTTTTCATTGTAAACGGCACTTTTGAAAACTGAGGAATTGCTGGCCCTTTTAATTTCTTCCTCGGAACTTTTAGTGATGGTCTCTCATGCTCTGTGACTTTGACTGTAATGCTGTAATATGTGGAACACGAGGCTCAGGAAGGGGCAGCGAGCTGCCGGACATCAGCCAGGCTATGTGACCAGATGTTCCCAGTGCAGCTGTTCCCAGGCAGCTTCCTGACTCACACAGCTAGCAGCTCTGAGTTGGGCTCCTGTAAAGGACATATGGGAAACACATATCTATGGTGCTGTTGGCCCTCAGAATTCTATCTAAAAATACAGAATGGTATAGGTTGAACCCTATGACATTTCCAGTTTTTGACATTGGTTGACCTACAAGTGGCAATTTCATAACCTAATAGAAGCACCACATATGTGCTCTCAAGAGTTTTCTTGTTGGCTTCTGGCTCAGCTTTCTAGAGGGTAAGACAACTATTTGTTACTAAATTTCCTGCATTTAACCCCCAACCCCATTAATATTTTTAGAGAGAGTGGGAGGAGTAGAGGCAGAGAGAGAGAGA
>NW_006360360.1:0-677 GCF_000327345.1 Myotis davidii
TTTTATTCCTTGTTGCAATTGATAATGGGAGCTATTGCAAAATGTTAAGCCAGGGAACAATAGATAAAAGTGACAATATATGAACCGGAGATTAGAAGGAGAATAAAAGGTAGACTGTAAAAGAATTAGACTTGAACAAAGACCAGCTGGGGATTCCTTCATGCTGCTACCCTGGTGTGGAATCAAGAAGTAGTGGATTATGTAGAGGCAGACAGGGAGAATGAGGAAAAAAGGAAGGATGTGACAAGTATTTTCTTAGATACATTAGCTGCCCTTGATTCAAAAGAGATCCATCAAAGATGCCTCCAATGGATCCAGTCTAAAGGCTAGAATAATGGTAACACCCACAGAAAAGCAGACAGTGAAACTTGAGTGTCCTAATGATTTGATTTGATTTGTGACTATAGCTTTAGAAAATCATCTTTTTCTCCCTCTCTCCATCTCATGGGCCTAGACTTTCCTCCAGTAATTATTAACCCCTGAGGCAGGAGAAGACAAAAGCCTTGTGACCTGACTAATGGTCACAAGGTCTGGATCTCTGTCAGACTTAAGACAACATCTTGGCCTAAGTTATGTTTCAGCTCCTGAGTCCTAGGGTGGAATGGCCCCTAGCTATTATTCCATGAAACCAGAGAGAGGGAGGCCAGGGCATACCTCAGAGCTGCCCTCCAGAGCTG
>NW_006360361.1:0-677 GCF_000327345.1 Myotis davidii
AAATTATTGGACGTAGGTTGCAGGCTTACCCTGCTCTTAAAAAAAATTACATGTCACATTGTACTTCTAAATGTTTATTTTTTTCATTAAAGTAATTAAAAATGGTGCTCAACCTTAGTTGCACATGAGAATCAGCTGGCATCTTTTAAAAAGTACTCATTCCGAGGCCCCACCTTAGTGATTTAATCTCTGATTCTAATGCTCAGCCGGGGTTGAGACCCACTGATGTAGGCACTGATAAGCCACTGAAGAATTCTGAGCAGGAAATGATAAGATTGGGTTTAGAAAGATAGCCCTGGTGGTCAATGTTAAAGATGCTTGTACAGCCATTGTAAAGGAAGAAGAGATTCAGGCTGACTACTGTGGATGCAATAGTCCAGATAAGAGGTGAAAAACCTGAAATAAGAAGAGAAGAGAGAGATTTTGAAAGTAGATTTTGGAGTCATCAATATTGCCGGCAAGGAGAGAGAGATTAAAGATGACTAAGAGGCTTTTATGTTAGAAGTTCAGGGTAGGGCTTTTTAGTTCGTCCTACATTATCTCCTCATCGGTTCTAAACTATGGCTTCTGTACACATGAGGTAGCAAGAATGGGGTGAGTAAACAAAGTAGTACTTTATTAGTAGCTCAGCAGACACCTGATTATTATATCCAGTAAGTACTCCATTTAAAAATGAC
>NW_006360362.1:0-677 GCF_000327345.1 Myotis davidii
CCCGGCTTTCTTTGTGTCTGCTGCTCCCTGCCAGGCAGGTGTCAGAGCTCTGAATGAGGGTAAATGCCCCGTTGATGGATTCCACAGATGGAGCGTGGAAATCGGGAGAATAGGCTTCAGCCACAGGCCATTTCTTGGGATCCAACAAAAGCCTCCAAATAAGTCAACAAAAATCCCAAAGATCACAAAGGGAAAATGTCATTTGTCAAATACTCGGGGCCTGTGAGGGAATATCAGCCTGACTTCACTCCTCCTGGCTTGCACCCGAGTAAACACGGGAGAGGTCATTCACGTCTCTCTCCGTGTAAATGGGTCACTTCAGAGCGGAACACAGTTAGCTGCCCCATTGTCCCCGTCGTGTGGAACTGCGCAACCCACAAGCACAGGAGACCTTCTGCAGTTCGCCACGTAGGTGCTTCAACCTTCGAGATGACCTATGCAGGACCTGTGGAATACACCTGTGAATTACCTTTAAACTCAGACTCAGGGTGAAATGACCTCATGGACCTCTCAGGAACGATTTTTATTGTTTTTTTTAATATATTTTTAAATCAGTGGAACACAGCTTTGAGGACAAATGCTGACAGGTTTAGCTTGGAAAGAGGAGGCGTACAGAGGAAAAGACCACTCATCTGGTCCGAGGCCGTCTTAGAGTAAATGACGGATGACTAAGGAAG
>NW_006360363.1:0-677 GCF_000327345.1 Myotis davidii
AAAAAAAATAGAAAATTGCCTAGCACATAGTAGATATTCAGTAAAATTTATCAAATTCATCATGGGTAACTAGACTAGGCGTTAAGAGATCTGGATTTTAATTCTAAGGCACTAGTAGGTATCAAATCACCTAATGGAAATTGTTATGCATTGCTTTTTACTGTAATGACTTTGAGTGAGTGCACATGTGGGGAAGTGAAGTGTGTTTCTTAGATTCCCAGGTAAACTATAAGCCAGAGATCATAACTTCAAATGCCTACATGGGTCACGCAAGCAATAGAAATGAGTAAAATGGGTGGATAAAATAAAATAGTGGAGAGTGTGGCCAACTGGAGAACGCCAAGGGCCAGCCTGTGTTTAAAGCATGATGGGAGCCACACACCTGCAGTCCAAGTACCCTTCTTACAGCAGAAGCTCCTTCAGAGAGATCATTGTTCCTAAACCATCTGTCATATGTGAAATAATACAACAATAAGTAATAAGAAAAACATTAATTGCTAAAATGTATCAAGCACCTACTAAGTTCCTGGGTCAGTTCTGAATTTCATTTGGTCTACTTTTATGTCATGAATAGAATTACCTCATTTTATAAATGACATTAAGGTACAATACTTAGTAAATGTGCATTGGGTACTCTATAACATAATTAAATGTTAAGAAAGAAATAAAATAAAAAA
>NW_006360364.1:0-677 GCF_000327345.1 Myotis davidii
AAAAAAAAAATATTTGAGCTACTTGGATTTTTCAGTATATGTGGTATTTTGATCTTTCTTTTAGCATTGCTTTTTTTTTTTTAATTTCAAAAAGAGCCAGTAATCTGCCACATAAAAATTTGCCAGGATTGAAGTGAAATTATATATGGTGAGATTCAGTGGCCATGGACAAAGCACCTTAGCCTCATATGAATAAAGAGTTCTCTAGGGTTTGAGATATAGGGAACTGTCTAAGCCCCAATTAAAGGGAAGATACTGGCTGGCAGACACCAGTAACAGAGAACAGAGGCTGGCTTAGACTTTTCCCAAATTACTCTACTTTTCTCAGAATTTCCATAGTGCTCCTTTCTTACTTGTCTTAGTAGTTTCTCATCATGGCAGTGTTCATGGATTTCTGTACTCCTCTGCCCCACAACCACTCCCATCAGCTTCCTCCAAGATGGAGAAATTGACACTGAGATCTGTTACCCTCACTTAGCACGTTGTCTATCACACACTAGGCAGAAACATTCTTTACCTGAATGAATGAATCGCAGTAATTCTAGTACCAACAATGGTTAGGAAATCAATGCAAGGTGAGGGGAAATCCTGGAGCAGCAAGTTAATATGTACTACCTCCTCCCTCAGGACACCTCCTTGTCAACTGCTTGTAGCTACAGAATCAGCAGTTTATTTCA
>NW_006360365.1:0-677 GCF_000327345.1 Myotis davidii
GAGTTTCTTTGTTCCAATTATCAGAATAATTTAAGTGCAGGACATGGAATCTATCTGAGTTTATACCCAGTGCTAATGCTCAAACCATTTTCTTCCTCCTTCCTCAAGTGATAAAAATTTTAAAAGAACAGGAAAAGCATTAAATGAATATATTTTTGCGGTCGTTTGAAGGTCGGTAATGAGAACAGGAAATACATAATTGAACACAGAGTAGTACAAGGTAAGTCAGCAGTTAATAAATTGAAACACACGTCGTGCAATGTAATAAACTGGAACGCTTTCGTACGGGGTCAGGCGTGTTGCTTTGTAGCTGGCCTGTAATTCGCCTTCCCTGGGACAGAACCATCTCCTGATTCTGCATGCTCATTGATCTACAGTCCTTTAATGAGGAAAAGGGTGAGCAACAGGTGATCTGAGGAAATGGGCTCCAGCATCTACAGGGCTAGAGATCAAATGGAGTTTGAGCATGCAGAATTAAGCTGCTTTTTTTCTTGAGTTGATTATCAGACTGAGATCAGTTTTCACCGTGACATCTTACAGATACCTTCATGTTGCCCTTTGTATATTATTGCCTAGAGATAGAAACAGTAACATCACCCAGGAAATTTCCTTGCATCACTTACTGAAGGGTAGACTGGGGTTCTTGTTCGATCTCTACCACAACTCATTACATGGGG
>NW_006360366.1:0-677 GCF_000327345.1 Myotis davidii
TGGGAGCCTGTATATTATTCCAATGCTGCTTCCTTTGCACAAAATATTTTTGGAATGCTTTTGAACTTCAGTGCCAATTTTGTACTTTATTGGAACATCAGCTTTACTTCATAGTTACTTGAAATAATTTTATAATCATTCAGAGTAAGCTGTTAAAGGTTTAAGGAGCCAGTGCTCACTTGGATTTAACAATTTTGCTATATTGATTTAAAAGGCATGCCTTGTACCAAATGGTATCTTGATAAAAATGATTAGTTTAGATTTTTCTTGCTATTTAGCATACTTATATCCTAATACTTTTTAGAAGGTTGTCAAAATATTTTAACCTATGTAAAGTCAATCCCTTAAAATACCAAACCTCGGGGAAAAGACTAAAAATAAATTTTAAGGTATATGTGTATTTTTTTCAATAAAAATTTTTCCTCACTGAAGGTAAACATTTTAAGACTGTTTGCAGACATTTTCTTTCGTTGAGAATGGAAGAAAATTGTCAGAAGGGTACTCTTGAAAGAAATTCAAAGTTAAACCAATAAATACTTTCACAAATCTATGATTATGAAAATGCATAGATTTGACTGAGTCCGTAAAATACTTTGACTAGACAGAATTAAAAATGTTGAAGATACAAAGACTGCAAAATCTTATGCAAGTTTCCTTTTAAAACAAACAAAAAAAAA
>NW_006360367.1:0-678 GCF_000327345.1 Myotis davidii
GCGGGGGCTGTGGGGGAGGGGGGGAGAGGCTTTCTCTCCAGGAATAGCTACTGTTTTATCTCTGGTTGGTAGAGGTCATTTGTTGTGATAAAGAAACAAACCAGGCAAAAGAGACTCCTCAGAATTCTGTCTAAAATGCACCAAGCTGGCTACCACTGAGATGGTTGAGCATGTATTCATTTAGTACACAGATCTCCCGGGTTTGCACCGGTCTACATGTTTAATCTTTTGTTTAGAACCTTTCCATTAGGCACTGTGTTGTCCTAAATAATAATTAGGACGGGGAGGAAAGAAGAGGAGAATCAAACTTGACCCCGTTCTGCAGAAGGTCTCTACATCCTCTGCCTTCAAGAATGGAGGGGCCCTTGACCTTCCGGCAATAATATGCTGGGCCTGATTCTTGAAGAGCGAGGTCCACGGAGACATGTCTGCAATGAAACTGTCTCCTATACAAATGCTACCGCCGCCGCGGAGCCACGGCACCCGCACAAGCACACCGTGCAGCACAGAAGGTGTGACCTCCGGAAAGAGATTGGCGGTGTTAAGAAGCTTGATTGTGACTATTATGCAAAGTAAAAAAGCAAAACAAAACAAGAGAAGCAGGCTGCAAGCAGCCAGGGAGAGCCTCTCAAATAAAATGTTACCTGTCGCTGAAAATGAAGAGAAACAAATGCAAGG
>NW_006360368.1:0-677 GCF_000327345.1 Myotis davidii
GATGAGAAGTAGTAACGTCATGGTAGGAATGGAGTGGAGGACACAAGACAGCTGTTATGAGTTAAAATTAAGAGTATGTAGTCATGAAGTAGAGAGGTGAGTAGAACAAGAGAGTCAAAGATGACTCCAACTTCTGAATGGCCACTGAGTGAACAGGACAAGAACACCACACAGGGGACTGCATTCATGGGAAATGCAATGTGTTAGCTTTGGATTCTGTTGAGTTTTAGGAACCCGTGAAAACACAAAGTGAAGTCCACGTGGTGGCTGAATATATGGGACTGAACATCAGCAGTTCTGTCTGGCAAAAGTTGCAAAAACAATCTGAGAATTTTTGTGTGGCGTGAAGATGTTCCTGAATGTTCAGGAAAAGTGTGTTGACTGAACTCAAAGGAAGTTGATGAACAAATTTTTGAGAAACTTTTCCCCATGATGCTCTAGGGCCACATGACCTCCCCTGGAAAACTCCAAGTTCATGGCTTCAGCCTTATAGATCTTTTTACTCTTCTTTTAATACTTCAACCCTGTTCCCATTTAGGGCCATTGGAAGGAGCAGTTTTTTTCCTCAGAAAATGATTTGCTTAATGGCTACTTCTTCATAGAAGTCATCTCTGACAACTCTGTATAAGAACCCCCCCTTCACATCCCTGTCATCTCTATCACAGTCCCCATGTTTT
>NW_006360369.1:0-664 GCF_000327345.1 Myotis davidii
TGAGAGTAGACAAACGACCGCAAAGGGTTAAATATTTAACACTTTAACCTACCTGTAATTTATTTTTTGCATTCTCTACTTTCGAAAGAATTATCCTTGACAGAAAAGACAGCCCAATAATTCTATTTTCACATGTGTTAACAATTCATCATCTCCTCTTCATGCTCTGAATGTTACAAAAAGGCTCTCTTTGGTGCTTTCTTCATGCTTTGCAGACTCTGTCAGTGTTCAATTTTAACCTTCCATTTTACTTTTCTGTTACTGTCCATAACTAAATAGCATTTCTCCCAATTTAAAAACAATCAGAATTTTAGCTAATCAGAAAGCAGTCTGCATTTTTCATGGGTATTGCTCTCATTTATAGTCTAATTTCAATGTGACTCACAAAACAAGTGCCACCTTTCCTCTGAAGAGTTCAAGCTATCTTTCATGTCAATAAAGTTTCTGAAGCCTATTTTCATTAAATTAAGGATAAGTATCTATACCCAGAATTCCCTCATTTGTATATTACAAACACTTTGATGACAAGGTCACTTTCTTTAAAGGTTCTTGTCATAGATACATTGGTTACCAGTTCTATTAGTTTATAATTAAATTCAAAAGCCAATTTGTCTTACTGCCTTTTCAGATCTTTTGTTTGTTTTTAAATATGTTTTTATTGATT
>NW_006360370.1:0-678 GCF_000327345.1 Myotis davidii
GTTGCTCAGTGAATGACTGCTGGGTGAGCAGCCTTTAGCCTGGAGGCAGGCCTGCTGCCCTGCCCCGTGCTTTGTCTTTGGTAAGCCACTCAGATCTCTGCTCAGCTAAATGAGGAACCAGGGTAAACAGGTCAAGATTAATTAAACTGCTGCATGAACTTCAAAAGACCCAGCTCTTATAGTCATTGATGACGGGAGTCACCAAAGACATTCCTGAGACCAAAAAAAAAGACTTATTGGCGATGGCACAGGAGCGAAGGCAAGCAGAGAGAGGCAGCTTATGCCTTCTACATGCAGAGGACACCCCTCAGCTGCCTTTACTCAGGCCGGCTCATGGCAGCCCTTTATAAGGGCAGTGGAGAAAGGGGCGGAAATAGAGGGTGTCCGCACTAAAATGCAAAACCTCAAAATTTCCCTCCAATGTCTGATTTTGGAAGCTGCTGTTGGCTTCAGAAAAACCAACACCAAGAGAATAAACCAAAGACGAGGCAGGCATGGGACCCAGGGCCCAGGAAATCCAACAGAGAAGAGCCATAGAGGGAATTCCCAGGATGTAGGCCATGGGAATCCCAGCGACGGCTACACAACCATCTTCTGGGTGACCAGTCCCGATGGGACCACAGCCATCAGGGCTGCAGGAGAGGCAAAACCAACCAACCAACCAACCAACCAACCAAC
>NW_006360371.1:0-678 GCF_000327345.1 Myotis davidii
AAAAAAAAATGCTTAGTTTAGGGGTCTTTTTGGCCTGATAATTCCTGATATTCACAGAGCAACTATTTAATTCAAAAATCTTGGTTCATTGACTATCAGAACCAGAGGTAATGCTAGAGGCATCCGCTATATGTTTTGTTGAATGCCTAACTGAATAAATATACCCCTTTTGGTCTTATAAAATATCATGACTGAGCAAATCGTGTAAGGCGTATGGCAAAATATAAAGAAATAAATTGGCTTTCTAGAGACTATTGCTTTGCCATCCAAGGATTGGTGTTTGACTTTTATTTACTATGGAGAATTTTTAACATGAACTTAAAAGAATTTACATAGATTTTCAATCTTATTTTCATTGTTAGTGAATAATTCCTTTGCATTTATACTTTCATGAGGCTGGATACATGTGAAAGCTACTGATAATTTCTGCTTATCTAAATCAGGATTGTAAGAGTCTTTGAAACATATTAAAATGGGTTTGAATATCAGTTTTTCTTGACCTTTTCTTAGGTAGTTGCCTTGGGCTACTCACATACGTGACCTTAGTTATTTCATCTATAATACAGGATAAGGATAAATCTAGGTTATATATTTGTAGTGAGTTTTAAATGAGGCACAGTATGTCAAGCAATGAATATATTTTCTGGTACATAGTAAATACTCAGTAAATGGCATTTT
>NW_006360372.1:0-678 GCF_000327345.1 Myotis davidii
ATATGCCACTTACCATGTTTCTCTTTTATTAGACAGGATTAGATAGGATGCTCTGTAAGGGTCACCAACAGACACTTCACGTGGAATGATAAATGACCAACCAAAACAAGGGAAAGGGCTCACCTCACTAGACACTAAATAAATACAAATTAGAACACTGAGATCCATTAGCAAAGAGTTTAAAAATGGTAACACTGGGTTCTCAAGGATATGGCAGTGCAGGTGAAAGTGAAAACTGGTGAAAAGTTATCAGATAAATCTAAACACGTGTCTGTAAAAGTTTATCAATGCATTACTTGCAGTAGCAGAAAAATGATAAGCTAAACATGCTCAGCAGGGATTCATAACATCATTGTATTTGACACCATGTGGTCATTAAACATTAGTATATGGGCCTTTACGTTACATACTAGGATGTACATTATGGGATTGTTCTCAAGAGGAAAAAGTGCTCTCATTCCTACCTAGAAAGTCATGAGGGAAGAGAAAAAGGATTGGGGCTTATCTCTAGGACGCATGATTTTAGATTACTTTCATCTTTACATATATCTGAAATTTTTAATTTTTAGCATGAGTTCTTTAAAAAATAGAAATAAAATCAATACTAAGGGCTCTGTCATTACCACCCTTCCCCCTGAGGGGCCAATCAATCCCCACCATGCAGACTGTGTGACATCA
>NW_006360373.1:0-678 GCF_000327345.1 Myotis davidii
TTCTTCCAGTTGTTCAAACATACACCTGAAGACTACAAATTGTATTAAGAATGACAAACTATCAGGAACAATTCTTCAAAGGCTATTTGTCAAATGTGTAAATGTGATGGGGCAGAAATATTACCTTATCTCATCGATTCTCAGCTGCACACATTTTCACTTTTTAACCTTTCTGAAATTAGGTTTATCTTACAATGCAATGCATCATACAGTCACTGTCAGCCAGGTAGCAGTAATGCTTCAGTTATGTGTAAAACTTCTGATGAGATAAAAAATGTCAAGATACACCATCAGTGTATCTTTCGTTCGATAAAATAAGGGTAGTTCCTAGAATTCTGTGAACAGAGGTGTAGCCAACACCTTCTAGCCACAGTGAGACTCACTTGCATAATGAAAGGAGGATACAGGCCCTTACAAATAATATTTTGAAAGATTCTTTACAGATATTAATTCACACAATCCCTTCATGAGTTACTCTGGAAATAGTAAGCAAGCAATTAGAATATGGAAACTACATAGGCCTCTGAGACCTGAGAAACCAAATTACAATAATAGAATCTCCTCTCACGATACCTGTGGAATCATAGAGAACAGCAAGGCTGTTCCTCCTCATGAATCTCACTTGAAGATCTCTGAACTTCACTAACATTCTTTCTTGACCTACTGCACTGTTTCTAG
>NW_006360374.1:0-678 GCF_000327345.1 Myotis davidii
TCATCCCAATAAATTCAATAAAATTTTTTAAAAGAAATGAGACATACTAATTTATTGCTGTTTAAGGTAACTTTTACGCTGTTCCCTCTTCTACAGAGGAGACTCTGAGATGCTCAAACAAATTTAAAGAGCTGGATGGGCCTCCAACACTTGTTCTCATGTTTCCGTTTTAAATGTTTCTGTGTGCACTTGCTTTCTTATATTGGACATCATGAAATATGCATGCCTGTGTTGGAACAATGGTAAGCTCCCACCTGTTATTGAAGCTGGTTACACTTTAATTCAACATTATGCTAAAAAATGAACCAGGCCAGTTGATTTCAGTCTTAGTTTTGTGACTGACAGCTGCATGGAATATACAGGGGATGATTTCACTTTAACTGCAAGTCTCAATATTCTCACCGCTGGAAAGGAGCATTTTGTTTTTTACATTAACAAGACTGTTTCAAAATAAAATGAGGCTGTAATATTAATTCTTACTGCACTAAGCCACCAATTTAACACAAGTTCTTTCCATAAGTGTACGCTTTGTGTTTATTATTTTGAAATAGTGAGCACAAAGGTATTGATAACATCTTTAGACACTGTTTCGAATGCCAGACCCAGAGAGTTAAACTGAAGGAACAGTGGTTACTTGCCACTAAATAGGAGAAATAAGCACAAAATCACATTTTTTTT
>NW_006360375.1:0-678 GCF_000327345.1 Myotis davidii
TAGTTTGCTGACCTTTGCTCTATAATCTGGTTTTATTTTACCTCTAACCTCATGTTTCATATTCCACTAATTCTGCAATGCACTTGCCATTTTCAGATATTCACAATTCTCTAAACATGATATACATGATAATATGACTCTGCTTTGGTTTATGTTCTTCCTATATTTGTACTTCCTTCAGCCTTACTTCCTGTTTCCCTTCTTTGCTGTGATTGTTCTTTGCAAATGTCTATACTATATAGCAGGTTTGCTGTCTTCCCTCCCTGTTGCCTGGCCCAGTGGATTGTTTACCCTCTGTCCTCTGGAAAGCTAAATTGTACTACATAGTGCATCCTCTTAGGATCCCTTAGCGGACTTCTGTTAGGGGTCAGCCAGTGGGAGTCACTGGCAGGACATCAAAGGGTGAGGAGAGAGGTTGGGTTTTTCTTTGCCCTCCCTGCTTAAATGTAGTGTCACAGGCAGTAGCTGTGTCCCGGCATCATATAGTCCCTTCAAGAGTCTAGCTTTCACAGGTTTGGTAATTTCATTTCCTCCCCTTGTCCTTTCAGCCTACGAGTGGTAGGAGTTTTATATTGTTCTTAGTTTTTGAGTGCTTGAGTGCCTTAGATTAGTTCTGCCCACATGTCTGTGAGCAGTCTGTTCATCTGAGGTAAATTCTTTTTCCCTCCTGGAAATCTG
>NW_006360376.1:0-678 GCF_000327345.1 Myotis davidii
CCTGAAACTAACATGATACAGTATGTCAACTATACTTTAATTTTTTTAAATTGCAGTGTCCCATTTGGATCCCCGGCCAGTACCACACATACACACATGTGCACAAACATGCATGTGTGTACATACACACACATACATGCACACAGGAACTTGCATACTCACATGTGCACGCGCACATGCGCACACAGCCACCGCTGCCCATTCCCAGCTCAGAGCACCTCTTCTTTCCTAGATCATATCGAGTGAGAACCGCAAGAACACCAAGTACGTGCTGCGAGGAGAGGCGGCAGACAAGATCTTCCGGGTCAATGAGGTCACGGGGGACGTGTTTGCCTTTGAGAGGCTGGACAGGGAGAAGACCTCCCAGTACCACCTCACTGCCCTCATAGTGGACAAGAACACCAACAAGGAGCTGGAGCCTCCTTCCAACTTCCTCATCAAAGTTTACGACGTGAATGACAACTGGCCTGTGTTCACTCACCCGTTTTTCAACGCATCTGTGTCCGAGATGTCAGCTGCGGGTATGTGCTCAGTCTGTCCCTCTCTCCTCTTCCTCCCCCATCCCCAGCCGGAAGGCACCACTCCATCAAGAACTTCAATGCCTGAGGCTAGGATTCAGTGAGTTTAGGGCAGTGATTGTAATGACCCCAGCCATAGACTGAGCCCTGATCCTGATCA
>NW_006360377.1:0-678 GCF_000327345.1 Myotis davidii
TTCCCTAGGCATAGTGTCCTCAGGTTCACCATGCAGTAGTAAATAACAGGTTTTCCTTCTTAAAGACTAAATAATGTTCCATTGTATGTACAGAACACATTTTGTTTACCCATCCATTGTTGAGGGACACTTGGGTTGCTTTGAATGCACATTCTTACCCTCAAGGCCAGCTTTAGGAGGACATAAGATAATGCCTCTCTCAGATGTTTTGAATGCTGCCCAGAAGGGAATGTGATGTGGTGGTTACTGGAAGTTGGAATCATGAGCTCATTGCACTGTAGGCCCCTCTCCTCAGCCTGGGAAGGCATCCACACCCTCCATATGCAGAGACTGGCTGATTGTGGAAAGAGCCGGCTTCAAACTGGGTGCAGGAGTTAAAAAACACGGTTGATGTGCAGACATGACTTTGCAATGGGTCCAATATTTAAGCGAGGTTATGCATTAAGTGCTGTTACATGTCAGATGGCTATTGAATATTTGACCAAAGTCCTGAACTACAAAGGAAGTGCATATGGAAATGTCACAGACTAAAGGAATGTGATAGCATCCAGATTTATCTAGTAGTGCTATTTTCCTTCACTATATCCACAATATACTTGCTGCAAGAGGTTGTGATGGATTTGTAAATATTTGGAGCCCAATTACCATTTCATTGGCATGCCCTTCACCATGATGTCA
>NW_006360378.1:0-678 GCF_000327345.1 Myotis davidii
TTCTCCACATCCTCACCAGCACTTGTTGTTTTGATGACCTATCTAAATTATATATATTTTTTGGTTTGGGAAGCAATATGTTAACCTAAGTTTAAGTTGAATCTATCTGTTTCCAAATTTCCCAATGAGGTAGCTCAACCAATGTCTATAGTCAAGTGCTAAATCTAAATATGTGTATCTGTTCCATCACAGATAATTACAAAGGGACCTTATCAATAGGTTAGGGCTGAATGAACAGGAATTTACCCCTGCCGGCTAGAGTACCTCTGCCCCTCCCATCTAGCACACTTGATGGGAAGTCTAGCTGCACACTTTGTCCTCTCCACTGCACCTCTCTTCTGGTAATCCTAAACCCATGCTTTAGGGCAAGCAACTTCTGTTTGGTTCATTGGAGGAGAACCCCAACCACTTTACTATCTTATGGCATAAGATGCTATGTTAAACATTAAAGGTTTAGTGATTATTATGGTACATATCCTTATAGAACTAGTGAGGATAACTTTAACCAGTCATTTATAAACATGAAGAGACATTTTAAAATCACCAAACACATAAAGGAAATTGGTTGATTGAAAGAAAGGTATCCTATAAGTTAGGACATTATGTTGGAAGAAAAATCCAATATGAACTAGTCTAAGCAAAAATGAAGAAAGAAGAAGGAGGAGGAGGAGGAGGAGG
>NW_006360379.1:0-678 GCF_000327345.1 Myotis davidii
AAAAAAAATCTTACAAAATAGTCACAAGAACCTCTATAAACTACAAAATATTGTCATAAATTAGATAATAGGTAAAGAAGTTTGTGTTCATAGATGTATTCTTCTCAGACTGATCTAGAATTTCAATGTTTATCTCATTTATAATCCCAGCAGCATTGGGGGAGGGGGTGGAATTTTGATAAGCTGACTAAAATTTGTATGGAAATACAAAGGACTAAGAATAGTCAGGACAATCTATAAGAAGAACAAAACTTAGCAACTTCCACTATCAGATATCAAGACTTATAAAACTATTGATAAAGTAATTAAGACAATTTGATATTGGCACAAAAATAGACAAATGGAACAATGGGACAGAATAGGGAATCCAGAAACTGTTGACATATTTATGGTCACTTGGTTTATGACAAAGTTGATACTGCAGTGCAGTTGGGGAAAGAATAGTCTTTTCAATAAATAGTACAGGGTCAGTTGAATAGCCAAATGGAAAAATATTAACCCTGTTCCCCTATATCACATAATACACAGAATTAAATTAAAGATAGGTTTAAAATAAAAGCTAATAGAATTTGTAGAAGAAAACAGTATCTTCATGATGTGGAGTAAGCAAAGATTTCTTAAACCAGATATCAGATACCCTCCCTGCTAAAGAAAGCTAACCATAAATGGGAAAAAAAA
>NW_006360380.1:0-678 GCF_000327345.1 Myotis davidii
AGAGGTTTAAAAATTGAGATTATGATTTCAGTATTTGTCAAAACCCGATTACATTAGTGTTCACTCTACAACACAAAGAGGGAACTCTAATATAAACTATGGATTTTAGTTAATAATGTCTCAATATTGGCTCATCAATTTTAACAAATATGCCACAATAATGCAAAATGGCAAAAGTAAGGGATGTTGGGTGGGGCAGGGTGGGGGTGAATGGGTATATGGAAACTCTGTACTTTTTGCTAATTTTTTCTATAAACATATACCTGCTTAAAGTTTATTAGTTTTTTTAAAGTACATACTACATGACTCTATTTACATAAAAATTCTAGAATGTCAAAGTAATTTATAGGACAGAAAGCAAATCAGTTGTTGTCTGAAAATGAGGAGGAAGAGAGGGAGGGATGTCCAAGGGGTGCAAGGAAACCCCTGGGAGTAATACATATGTTCATTCTCTTCATTGTGATGATGATTTCTTGGGGGAGCACATATGCCAAAACGTATCATACTCTATACTTTGAATATGTATGGACTAATTATGTTAATTTGCATTTCTAACCATTTCCCAGATGATACTAATGCTGCTGATCTGGGGACCACACTCAGAGATTAAAGAGATGGTGACTGTTCCTACCTTGGGCACTTTAGAATTATCTGAAGAGGTTTAAAAATAGAGATTAT
>NW_006360381.1:0-678 GCF_000327345.1 Myotis davidii
TCAGGTCTCTGATTTTAAGATATGCCTTCATTTCAAGTTCTACACTTTCTTTTCAGCCTTCGTGATCAAGCTTCACCTTAGCAGCCAACAATGAAAACCTGCTCTCTAAGGCTCAGCCCTTCGTCCTAAGACAATGAGAACCCAGCCTAGTATTATATTGAGACATTTCCTGTCTTTAGTGGGTGGAGTCAGGTCTTATTTTACATACTGAAGCCTAGTTTTCAGACTGTCTGAATTTGTTTAATTTTTATATTAGTCTAAGTCCACATATATAGTGGTTGCTGACATCGGTTCAGTGACTTGAGAAAAACAGGGCTGAAGTCTGAGGGAGTTACTTGGGGTTTTTTTGTCATTATGTCAAGATGGTTGTTTCTGCTTTAGTCATCACAGGAAGGAGAAAATGCTAGATTGCAGAAGCGTTTGCCCAATGTCTTATTTCTGTTTCTTCTTCATTAAAAGGACTCTGATTTTTTGGGGACAAGACTGTGCCTGACTTAAAGATAAATTAGAAAAACAAACAAATAAGTTAGGAATTACAAATAAAAACCCCATGTTTATATTTCCTAGTCTCTCTTGTAGCTGTATTTTGGGATGTAACATAATTTGATGTATGAGATACGAGTCACAGTGTATTGTTTTGAAAACATGTTAGAACAAGCATTGATTTAATTAACCCAC
>NW_006360382.1:0-678 GCF_000327345.1 Myotis davidii
AATAATAATAATGATAATAAGAACAGCTAATATTATCAAACACTTACTGTGTGCCAACATGTATGCTAGCTGCTTTTAACAATGAGCTCATCTGACCATATTTTATAGTTAAGTTTACAGTACATTTCTGTGTAAAGAAATCAAGGAGTGTGTTTCCATCTTATGCATTCCTTTCAGCACATAACCTTTGGGAATATTTGGATGAATCCTTAATTTTCTGACATGCTCTGATTTTAGATTAGATTTTTAATGTGATGGTGATAGAGCCTTTACAGCTTGTCCTCCTCAGTTGCTTGAGAACGTTCTGGTGAGCTGTTAGTCCTGTACTCGTACGGAATTGTCATTTTTCTGGCAGTTGGCTAATATAATCATCAGGAAATCGTTGCTTAAAAAAAGAAGCCCTTAAAATGTGCTGTTTACCTCATTTCTATCATTATTCTCTAAGAACTTCTAGTTCTTATTTAGCTATTATTTCAACGTTACTGTTATGTCTATGACAACATTTCCCAGCATATCATTTTGGTCAGCTTTAAGAAGGTTTACTTTTTTCCTTAGGGTTTGTGATTGTCCGGTGAGCCCAGGAGACGGCTTTGTTCTGAATTTCAGTGGCCAGTTAGGGAGGGAGGGAGTGCCCCCTTTTTTTATGTATTTTGCCATGAGTGTATATATTTTCCCCCC
>NW_006360383.1:0-678 GCF_000327345.1 Myotis davidii
TACTGCTGCTGCATAATCTATCCTGTAATCCACCGAGGGCCTAAGAAGTTTAGCAACTTGCCCTAAGTAATAGACCTAGTTAAGTGATTGAGCTGGAACCAGAACCAAAATAGCCTGGTTCCCAGGCAAGTCTTTCGACTTCACAAATCCAAATCTGAGTGTAAGAAGGGCCGTGGTTCCTCTTCAATCATTCGCCATTTGTGTGGGAAAGACTCCAAAAACCACCCATGACTAACCCAGTCCGTATGGTCAGCTCTGAGAGGCAGAAGTGAAGACGGAATTCCTGAACAGACCCTGCATGTTGACAAAGCTGCAGTGTCACCAGCACCAGGGTACAAGCAGAGGGATTTGTAAACAGCCTCGCAAGGCGACACAAATCGACCATCATCCAACGTCTGGCCCTCGAGTTTACCAACTTGGTCAGCAAACTCTAAGCAGACCTGACTATCTCATGGCCCACGTAATTGTGTTGGCCTAATTAGTGCATGCTCAGAATTGACACAATGAATCACTCATTTGACTTAAAATATATTCTTTACCTGGCTTCAGGGATATCTTATTCTCATTTCTCTGGGCTGTTTATTCTACCTCACTAGATGCTCATTCTCATACTCCCTTGCTGATTCCCATTTACCTCCCTATTCTTGTTTGTTTTTTTGTTTGTTTTTTTAATATATT
>NW_006360384.1:0-678 GCF_000327345.1 Myotis davidii
GGACTATACATTTGTATTCATAATATTATTTATGGTTTTTAAGAAATACTTCACTGTATGAGAAATATTTATAACATTTCATTTCTGATTTTCCCATGAACATTAGTAACAATTTGAATTGCAAAAATTCTGCTTACAAACAACTTTTCAGGAACACAGTCTGAAAAAAGCAAGGCACACCTAAATTGCTAAGTAGCCTGTTCCTCAACTATCAGCTTTAAGCATCTTTATTTAGACCATTCCCTTCATTACAACCGGGCTGACTTGCTGTCAGATTACAGTGCCAAGTCTAAGAAGTTAAACACCATGGACAGCTGCTTTCTAGGCCAATGACAGCCTAGCACCGCAGCAGCTCAACAGACCTCAGCAGCCGCCCGGCACAGTGAACTGCTTCTAAAGCCTGGGAACTCCTCTGAGTAGCATCCTTCAGGACTCAGACTTACTCCTAACCAGCTGTGGAGAGGTTTTTAGATGAGAATCTCAACCATTTATAAATAAAAACACCCTTAAAACAAAAATCTCTGCTTAGCATAGATCTTTCTAAACCCCAGCTAATGGCCTACTTATTTCAAGCAAAATTCTACACAACAAAATTTTAGGATAACAAAGGCATTTGGAGGTCTCCTTGGAGTTTATGATATGTGGCCTGCATATACATATGTGTGTGTGTGTGTGTGT
>NW_006360385.1:0-678 GCF_000327345.1 Myotis davidii
TGTGTGTGTGTGTATGTGTGTGTGTGTGTTGTAGAGCCATCATTAAATTAAGTGATAGAGGGGACAATGGTCTAAGCAAAGGGAATAGTTCCTGTAAAGGTACAAAAGTTAGAATAAGGGAGCCTCCTTTTCAAGCTTGGCTGCAGAACATTTAAACAGCAATATAAAACCATACAGTAATATGCATTTTAGAAGCTTCCATAGAAAATAACAAGTAAATAGAATGCTTGTAACATCAGAGATTGATTAACAGAAATTACTTGAAATCCACTGTGCTAACACATATGGCGAGGGCATGATGATCAGTAGCTCCTGATACAGTTAACAGTGTGGCCAAAGGCAGAGTCAGAAGAATGCATGAATTTTTCAGGGAACTGTAGATAGTCCCTTGACTAAAGTTAGAGCATAAATAAGAATTCACTGGACAAAATTTGCTACCTCCTACTTATTCTATCACTGAATAAAAAGAATTATGATAGCTCCACAGAGCGCCCCACTTGTGCACTGGGAGGGATAGGAAATTACATGCACTTAGAAAATCAGAGGGAATGACTTCTTATTGCAATGTGGCCACATTACGCACAACTACAGTTCCTATCCCAAATGCCCTGGTTATGGAACCTAGAGTTTGGAATCATCCTGTGCCTATAGTACTAATTTTAACACCGTTAAAAACAA
>NW_006360386.1:0-678 GCF_000327345.1 Myotis davidii
TAACTTCTCTGGCTGTTTTCTACTCTGCAGACAGAGTTAATAATTGATTACCTAAATATGTCATAGGATTTAAATGACATAACTGACATAACGCATGTAAAGTATTTGGCCATATATTACTGAAAACATCATAGGTACCCAGCACTCCGCTTTTATTAAGAAAACACTTAGCCAATGCCCTGGAATAAAGAAAGCACTTACTGGTAATAATAGCATGTTCCGGGCTGAACTGTGTTCCCACAGATTTCACATATTGAAATCCTAACTCTCAGCAAGTCAGAATGTGGCTGTATTTGGAGACAGGGCTTTTGAAGAGGTGATTTAGATAAAAAGAGGACCTCCCAGTGATCCTAACCCAACCTGACAGGTGTCCTTATAAAAAGCAAAAATGTGGATGCACAAAAAGACACCAGAAATGTGGGTTTCTTCTTACAGAGAAAAGGCCATATGAGGACACTGTGAGAAGGTGGCCATCTACCAGCCAAGGGGCAGCATCATCACAAGAAACCAAACCAGCAGACACCTTGACCTTGGACTTCAAACCTCCTGAACTGTGGACAAATCTCTCTCACTTCATCATGTTCTCATTTACATATTGTAAAGAATGCTATTTAAAGATGATCTGCTAGCTTTTCATCACAGTGACTTCAAGGCAATAACTTTTCTTACAACCACCAT
>NW_006360387.1:0-678 GCF_000327345.1 Myotis davidii
GACCAGACACTTAGCATATTAGGCTTTTATTAGGATATAGAAGACTACATTTTTAGTAACAATGGTACTTATATGGCCAGAGATTGTTAACACATAATGTAGATAATTTGGATCCCCAAGAATAGACTCAGGGATTTCAGTGATTCTGTGTTTTTTAACTTAACTCAGAGGCTGTTACAAGAGGTTTTCTTCCCTAATTGTTTCAGTGAGGAATATTTCCTTGAAAATAGTGTTTAATAGAGTGTAGCAAAATTTCTACAACTTGACCTTGCTTCATTCTAGGATGCTGTAAGTATTCATAGTTTTGTACCTGGGTACCTGAACTACCTGTACCTTTCAATAAAAGTAAAAATGCACTTAGTGAGAAGGACAGCTCATAACAAATATGTACTACATGGAAAAACCAGCTGTATTTTGGTTTATGAAATATCTCAATTTATTTTCCAAGTATTTTGGATTAGATAAAACCAAACTAGGTTTTGCCAAGAACGTTTCCCCCTTAATTTTTGAAATCATGTGCAATTTTGCAGAAATTTACTCCATATGTTTCTGTTTCATTTACATTGAAATCACCAAAATATTGCTTTGTAAGATCTGTTTGATGTCTGAGAAACCATGTGAATTAGTCCAACACAGTTTTCATAAATTGAGATATAATTCACATACTATAAAATTCAC
>NW_006360388.1:0-678 GCF_000327345.1 Myotis davidii
TAAGGAGAAGCTGCCAAGATAGTTGGTGCCAGAGTACAGACATGGATGCCCGTGAACTGTGAGAATAGAAAGTGAACCCTAAATACTACAGGAAGAATTAGTAGATTGGGTGGGTATTCCCTAGGACTTTACGTAAATGGGTGTGAATTTCTGTCTGAATTTCTCTTTTTTCTCTATTTTGGTGATCATATTCATTGCAATAATGTCAATTAGCAACCATCTTTATGCTTATAATTCTTACCTAGAAAAAGAAAAGCATCATATAGTGATAAAGTGTATGTACTCAATAAATGTTAGCTGTTATTGGATGTCTGCTAATATCTCTTGTTATGAGCCAACGTTTGTATATACATCTGTATTTTGGCATTTTTATTTGAGTGCCCCAAAGACAACTCCAGCTCAATAGGTCTAGGAGTATACTTTCTCTACCCTGGCCCACTCCTGTACTGTGTTCCCTTCTAATTCAGCCTACTGGAAGTATTTCCAATATGTTCATAATGTCTCTCAACATTTTTTGCCACATAGTACATGACTGAGTCACATATCAGTATGTGACTATTTCATATGAGTAGAGACTAGATAGGAGCAAATTTTGAAAGAAAAAAAACTTTCAAAATGTTAAAAAACAACAACTTCAAATAAAAGTCCAGCTGGTTAAACTAAAGCCATTGAAGAGAA
>NW_006360389.1:0-678 GCF_000327345.1 Myotis davidii
AAAATAATTTTAAGTTACAACAGCAACAAAAATTTAGTGCTGAACATCAAATGATTTATGGGAAGAATCAATCTGGAAATTATTAAAGTTGACTCTCACAGAAAAGGCTTTATTATCAAGGGGTTGACATGATCTTAACTCCAGAGGCAGCCATGTGCTCTTGTAACTACTACAATCCCATTATTATGCAATCACAAAATGCTAATTTGATCATTTTGAGGTGTTATTTGAATAGTCATTTTAATTTCTAGGTTACAAAAAGGCTTGACTCAAGTATAATTCTCTATTAATCATTGAGATGTCATTGAATATCATATTGATGCATTTCACAAAGATAAAGAAAGACTAATTTAATATGTACAGTACAATATCCTTCAAATATTAGCCACTTTCATTACATATCTGCCAAATGCATCAATATTAAATAATAGATGAGAACAAGGGTTTAATTATATTTTAGCAATTGTAATATGTAGGGTAATAATAAAATAGCATCTCATCACAAGATAGACTTATATAAATCTTTCTTAATCAATGTGTAATGGTGACTGCCCCACATTCTTTGATCACAAAGAGACTTGATATGACAAATGCATCCAGAGCCTTAAGTGTAAACACACATCTAGCAAAAATAATTCCTTTGTGACTGAAGAAATGGCTTCTTTACGTCTTTAAAAA